>NW_019416310.1:813237-919362 GCF_000390285.2 Anoplophora glabripennis
GTCGTCAAATACTTTTAAAATTTAATTTCTGTGCCTTTCATTCCTTTGTCGTGATTTTCCAAATATTGTTTTAATCCAAAAAGATGAAAGCGATGAGTGTAAAGAATTTTGTTGATGTGCTTACAAATTGCACTTACTTTTAAGCATAAACATAAATATTCTTGTAATATTATGGTTAGAAGTGTCTGCCACAAGGGGATTGTATTTGTATGAATAACTTGAAAATGGTGAACCTTAGGGAAAAAATTCAGGTCACATTTTTTACTTATGTAGTGCATTAGAATATAAATCCGTTACAATAACTTGTAAAAAATACAGTGGCGTAGGTTTTTTTATAAAAAGGGGGTGACCCCTGTCCAGTTGTACACCACTGGTTAAACCTTTAGAGCTCATATTTTAGGGAATGCAAGGCCTACTATCGTACATTATTTGTACCAAATTTTATTGAGATCGGTTAATACATTCCTGAGATATAAACAAAAAATATATTCTTTTTAACAACTTCAACACCCTGTATCTCTAAAACGAGGCCGTTCCAGACTTATGTTTATAAGGCAAACTCCTATTATTTTAAAGAGATCTATCTGTCCTCGAAGTTTTCTGCATAAAATTCGGACCACCCTGTATAAGAATTCTATACGAGGTCTGTTCAGAAAATAACCGACCTTTTTGAATTACACGCTAATGGAGATATTTAGTGATGTGCGGTTGGCAGCATTACGTTGCGCATAACCACATGTTGGAATATTGATATCTCATTTAGTTTTCGCGATATTGTTATTTGAGTGCAGCGTATTTAAGTATTAGGGACAATTTTTGAAATGGAACAACGATGCAACGTAAAATTTTGGGTGAAGCTGAGGAAAACTTGACGGAACCGTTTCAGCTTTTGAAATAATAATAATAACAGACCTCGTATTTGTCAGCAGTTTTTTGTTCAATAAAATAGATCACTCTGTACATATTTACAGGGATGGTGACCTAATAAAAAAAGGTCGACACAGTTCTTTTCAAACGTGATTTTTCCAACTAACCTCCAACTCAACTATTTATATTTCCATTCATTAAAAAATAACTTCCGGGTAATCACAAAATTTCAAGAGTCACATTCAATACGCAATATCCACTCATTCAAACGAACGAGCAATCCATGAAATGCAAACGAGTGGGTTTCCATCTGCCATTTGGAAGGATCATGGAATTGTGGGGCAGAGCGTTATAGGACTCGAAATAAAAAGTAGTCAGTTGGCTTCCATGAAATAATAAATTCTTTAAATATGTAAAATGCGGCAGAGAGAATAAAAATGCCGTTATGGTGCAACCAGCGCATCCGAAACCCAAGCCTCCTGCGTTTGAAATATGCAGTAGCACATCAAGGTTGACCTGATAAAAAAAAATTGAACGTCGACTTTGCGTCGCGAAGCAAAACGGTTTCTATATAAATGCTTATTCGATGGCGACTGCAGTTTGCTAATGCAATAATAATTTCAGTTTTTATTTCGTTTCTGTTCAATTAAGTGAGGTTTTAGAGAACGAACGCGAAATGTACTTCGCCTAGCTCGTTAGAATAAATTTTCAATTAGTAGAAAATAATTGCAAGAATTGCGACATATATGTCGTTATAAATGTTATACAGGAAGTTTACTTTGACCTTATTTTTTTAATTTTAAGTTACCCGAGATGCTCAATGGGATTTCTCAATTTTTTGGTACACCCTGTATATCAGACTTTAAGAAAACATGACTAACTTTTCTTCTTGCAGTGTTGTATAAGATGATCGATATGTCTTGGGAAATATTTTTTTCTTGAAAACGACTGAAGATAATTAAATTCTGACGCTGTTATATTTTCAATAGTTGTCATTCAAATGTACGATACAAAGCCTTAATTGCCTATATATTCACATTTACAAAACCAATATTATTATTATACAGGGTGTTCTCATTAAAATACCACGTCCCCACTGACTTGAAAAAATGATGTAAAAACAGAAGTCAGAAAATAAGATTTATTATCATTAATATTTTAAATAATATTTTAACCAGCACAGCTTTATGAAAAGGTCTCAAAATAATCCAAAATTTTTTACATACAAATATAGGTAATATTACCAATCTTGTTAATATTATTGATAGCAAAAGCCTTTGACAGGTTGAATCACCGGATTCTTCGTTATCAAAATTTGGTATGTTAATAAACTTTTTAAAATTAACTTTCTAACAGACTGAATGTTCAGCAACGTAGTTTTACATTAATTGAAATTATTGCTACTTTGGGAATACCTAAGGGGTCAGTTCTTGGCCTGCTATTAATCAATACGTTCAATAATATTTGTGATAAAATTTTATCTAATAATCCCTTATGTGCAAATGACTTCAAATTGGTTACCTCAGTTACACCTGTTACACCTGTGATCATATTATTATTGAAAAAGACCTGTCAAGAGCAAATGAGTGCCGTCAAAGAAAAAAAATGCTACTGAATATATAAAATGTTTGTATTATGACATACATGAGAAAAATTAATCTTATTATTTACGGGTAAGTATAATATAAGTACAAAAATTTTCTGTTATAAAAAATGCTAAGCATTTTAAAGAGGTTTCCATAGCTTCTTTACTGTATAATGCCTTTGTCAGGTCAAAGCTTGAGTATGCATTTGGAACAAGTTCAGATGAAATTTCTTAAATACCTCTCCTTTAGACTTGACAATATAAGTATTGTTAGCTTTTTCACCTCATACCTCTCTCAAAGGAAATTGACAGTGGAGTATCATGGTTTTCGATCAATAGAAATAAATGCCAGGTCTGGGGTCCCTCAAGGATCGGTCCTCGGTCCGCTATTATTTCTAGTTTTTATCAATGATATTGTCCGGAACCTGAATTGTGAGGCCCTTCTTTATGCAGATAATCTCAAGTTGTATCTGTCTATCAGATATTAATGATTGTGTCAAGCTTCAATCTAACCTGGATAAAATTTCTGATTGCTCTGAAAATATTACCTCTGAACATCTCACAGTGCAATTTTATGTGTTTCACGAGGAAAGCAAATCCTATTACTTTTAATTACGACATTGACAGTAAGCCCATTAGGAACTGCAGAAGTTTTAAAGATCTTGGGATAACCTTTGAGGGTAAGCCTAGTTTTGTTGAACACTACCACGTGAGGCACATAAAAATCTCGGCTTTGCTCTAAGAAACTCCATATTGTATAAAGTATGTATATAAGTATATATAATATATAGTATATATAATAAAGTATATATAAGTATAAGTAAAGTATATATAGTATATATAATAAATTCTCAAGAATTTGTAAAGTAAAATCTATTTCCCTCAATCTTGTTATTATAATCTAAATCAGGGTTTCCCAAACTTTTTGAGTGACGGAACACCTTAGATTTTTAAAAATTTCACGTATCACCACATTCATTTTCTAGTTCAAGTATTCTGGCAATAGGGTAAAGTTGCAAGTTTAAGTTTTAGGTAGTAAAAACAATTTTTTTATAGGTTTTATTAATGACAATTATTTATTTATTCATTTGATAAGAACGACAATTCAGAAACAAAGAACACAAAAAATTAATATAGACTTAGAAAAAAATGAATATAATCTCAAAAACAAAAAAACGAAAATGATTGTGATGTGTGAAAAAGGAAATAAAACAAGAACAGCTCTTTCGATAAGTTGGGATATTCTTACTTACAGTGTACGATAATTCAATAAACAAAGAAATCTAAAAAAAAATTTAGATAAATTTGGAACGAATGCACTGAAGATGAATTTTTCGAGATAAAACGTCTGAATCTGGTTCGGACTGAGGCAGTACAGTATTAGGGATCATGAAGGCTTGCAAAAAATATAATAAAATTTCCAGGGTCGTATTTAAAAAAAATTAAGTTGATGATTCGATAGAGGGCAAAAAGTGGCCATGAGAAAGTGTTTTTATTTTTTCAATATCACCTCAAACATGGTTGAAATAAAACAAAAACGGATTTCCAAAATTTCGTTTTTTTCAAATATTTCGAAAACTAATCATGATAGTCTTGATTTTTTAGAGGCATAATGTTGGTCCCCTGATTACGCAACTTTGCCCCCATTTAAGCTACTTCGTACCTCTTACCGTTTCCGAGATCCCTGGGGCTTGATTTTTGAAAACAGGAGAACTGATTCTCCAGAGAAAAAATTCACCTGACAAATTTCTCTTAAAAACTTAAACACTTATTTTTTAACGTTGAAGGAATCCAATTCTCTAAAGAATTTAATTTATGCCGTATGTCGAGGATATATTTGCAACTGACCAATCAGCGGGCAGAGTTTTCTTCAATATTTGCCATTATTGGCGACCCTGATGTTTAGTCACTTGATTTGATTTTGAAGTTTGTTTTGTAAATGTCATTATATTCGTCAGGGAGACTAGACATCTCCATGATATTTGTAGTAATTTAATATAACTTCAATTTGAATAGAAGTATATTTGAAAACACAAAAAATTTAATATTATTATAATTATGATGAAGCGTTCGTTCACGTCGAAAGCTCAAAAAAGAAATTAATATGCTTAGAAACAACGAAGAACTTTTTAAAATGAAAGTTTTCTTCTACTTTTACTCACAAAAAGGCCCAAGAACAGTGGTCAGATATTGCTGAAACTTTAAATGGTTTAATTAATGTTGTCGCGGATGGTTTACAATTTCTGCAGCTTGCAAATTATTCATTATATTTAGAATTAATAATAAATTATTTGGATCCATTACAAATTTCAAATTTCAAATGATTACGCACCTTCGAACAGCGAATGAATGAAGTGACTTTTCGCGCATGAGCATGAGATGACATTTGGATTCAAACTATTCGGAGAAAACGCCAATTCCCCCGACAAAACCCTGTGGAATTATTTCTCTTGATATCTAGAGAAAATATTCCACAAGAAAATTTCAAAAATCACATTATCTGTGTGTCAAGAGAAAATGACGTAATTTTCTCTAATGAACTAATTCTCCTGTTTTTAAAAATCAAGCCCCTGTAGTGAGAAGTGATTTTGTAACAGTCTGTATTATTAAATTTAAAATTTTAGATAATTCAAGCAACCTTAGTGCAAAGAACGAAAATAAACTTGTCGCTATGATATGTGGAAGCAAGAGAATACGCCTTTACAATGAAAACAACCCGTATCGCAATCAGATAAATCAAGTTATGGGACTCACTCACCCCTGAGAAAGTCGAGGTGGGTGTCTATCACGGCCTCCTGGTCGGTAGCCAAAAACCTGGCGCTCCACAGGACGTCGCCATCGATTGGCTGCTGGACATGGCAACTTAATTGTGTCGCAAAGCCCCCGTCCAGGACCACGATGTTTCTCTGGCTAGTGTCGGAGGTCGTGTCGCCGTCTCCCAGGCGGCTCTCCATCGAACTTGTGATGCCTGGGGGTGCCATGTCTGTTCAATGCAGTCTGAAACAAAAAAATCTGTAATTAATTGTAGGTACAATAAATTCGTAGATTACATACGTCAAAGGCAAAGACAACGTTAACTATCATTCGTCTAGAAGATCTAGAACACGACATTACGCGTATTGTACTGAGTATACATACGATTGCAGCTCCGGCTATTTTGATCGATTATTGTAGTTAAAAGTGTAAGTTTTGTCTTGAAAATTGTTCAAAACATTCACAAGGTATATTATTATCATTATATCAACTAAACAATTAGTGAATAGTGTTTACATAGGGATTATTAACAATATTAATAGCGATTGTGATTTGGCTCGGATATTCTTTGTTGATAGTTTTTATTGGTTTTTTGTTCCTGCTGTTTATCACGCTCAGAATAAGAATGCCACAGCCGTGCCCGAATTGTAAATTGATAATCAAACAGGGGCAACAAGCAATTCCATGTGATGGCTGTCGTACGGAGGTTCATGTAACTTGTGTTGGTCTTTCCACAGACGATATAAGAGTGACTCGTAATAAATCTAAGAGCATTAAAATAATATGTAATTCGTGTAACTCGTTTATGGGCGAATTAGGTGATATAAAGGCATTAATGAGCAGTATGCAGAATGAATTTAAAACAAGATTTGATAAGTTGGAGACCAGTATTTCAAAAAATTACACCGACGGTATAAGTGCTTTACAGGTTTCAATAAATCAGTTACAGACAGATTTTGGTGAATTTAAAAAATCCGATTTGACAAACTTTAATGAAGAAATGATTTTGGATACAGTTTTTCAAGAATTTGAGGAACGCCAAAAACGTAAATCCAATTTAATGATTTTTGGTGTTGCTGAAAATAATGAGTTGTCCAAAGAAGAAAGGATTAACAAAGAGGGAATGGTTATATCTGAAATTATTCAGTTTTGCAATGTTCGACTTAATTATCCTGATGGTATAAAACCATTTCGCTTGGGTAGATATATGCCGAATAAAACTGGACCTATAAAGGTAATATTAGAAAGTGAAAAGCAGGCTCGATAAATTATAAGTAACGCAAAAAATTTAAGGTCTCACGTACAACTAAATGGCATATTTGTATCGTACGATAAAACACCCAAACAAATGGAACAATACCGGCGGCTCAAAAAAGAACTTGAGGAGCGAAAACAAAGAGGAGAAAATAACATCAAAATAATGTACGTTAGTGGCATCCCAACTATCAAGACTTTAAACTGAGTGTACCCAATTACAATTCTTATGTTACCTTCCACTGTTACTATCAGAACGTAAATGGGCTTAGAACAAAAACGCAAAAATTTTTCAATGCGGTTTCAATATTTGAATATGATTGGGTGTTTATAACAGAAACTGGTCTGTCTGAAGATATAAGTAGTCAAGAAATTTGTCCACCTTCATATTTAGTATTTAGATCTGATCGCAATCTCCAAATTACTGGTCATCACAGGGGAGGTGGAGTGTTAATTGCTGTGAAAAATTTCTTTAATGTTATTAAACTTAATTTAAGTAGTATTGTTAATGCAGTCCCTAGCATAGATATTATTGGATGTAAGGTTACTCTTGGTAAAATTATTATATTTCTTTTTGCTATTTATATCCCACCTCCAACTACAGTAGCAGAATATGAATTGTTTTTTGATGCATTTGAGAATTTGTCATTGTTTGAAGGAGATTGTAGGATATTAATTTGCGGAGATTTTAATGTAAGTAAGTTTAGGTTAGATGTAGATGATAGTAAGGTTAGGCAAATTCAGAACTTCATGGCATTTCTCGATTTGACTCAGTATAATACGGTGTTGAATGCAAATGGTAGAATGTTGGACCTGATTCTTGGAAATTTTAAGTGTAGTGTCAGTAGGGACCAGGTTCCGTTTGTTACAGATGATATTCATCACCCTTCATTAGTTAACAACTTTGAGCTGAATACAGGTAGTACACAAAAATTTTCTTTTAATAGTGATATTAGAGCCTATAATTTTAGGAATGCCAATTTTCCTCTACTATATGATCGAATATATCATACTGATTGGTCACATTTAAAAGATAGTGTTGATGTTGAAGAGGCATGTACTGCATTTTATGCAATAATATATAATATTTTTGATGAATTTGTGCCAAAGTTTAGAAAAACAAATCGTTCTTCTCCGCCCTGGTTTAACACTGAAATTAAAAATAATATACGATGTAAAGAAGTAGCTCATAAGAATTATAAAAAATATAAAACTGATTATTACTTGAATCAGTTTAAGACATTGAGAACAGTAATTAAAAGGCAAATCGACGCTGCGTATAAAAATTATGTCTATCAACCAGCAAACTATTGACTCACCACAGGCCATAGTGGATGGTTTTGCTCATTATTTTTCCAGTGTTTATATAAATTCTAATCCAGAACACGCAAATAATGTCTTCTCGTTTTCACCTAATGTAGTAAATATAGCGCATGTCACAGAGAATGACATTCTCCTAGCAATAAAAAAATTAAAAGATAAAATGACTGCCGGTGTGGATGGTATTCCTAGCTTCGTAATTAAAGATTGTGCGAATGTGCTTGCAACTCCACTATGTATATTATATAATATGATTATTAAATCAACAAAGTTTCCAGATACATGGAAAATTACTAGAATATGCCCAATTTTAAAATCTGGAGATGCATCACTGATTCAAAACTATAGAGCTGTGGCTATTTTGAGTAATTTGGCTAAGGTATTAGAAATAATTTTATATAACAATATTTACACCTCTGTTAATATAGTATTGTCGCCAAATCAACATGGGTTTATGTTAAAAAGGTCAACAGTTACAAATTTAGCATGTGTTAGTCAATTTATGTGTGAGAATTTAGATATAGTAGGTCAAGTAGACATAGTTTACACCGACATACAAAAGGCATTTGATCAAATTGATCATTATTTACTGTTATCAACGCTAAGGGGTTTTGGCTTGTCCCAAAATTTGATATTGCTATTTACATCTTACTTGTCATCAAGGAAGCAATTTCTTGAATATGGAGGTTACAAATCACAAAGTTATATAACAACATCCGGTGTCCCACAGGGATCCAATTTAGGCCCGTTACTGTTTTTAATGTTTATAAACGATATCACGTCCGTAATTAAGTGTCGTCATCTTTTATTTGCAGATGATTTAAAAATTTATAATAGCGTGGACAGCATCAACGACTGCGTTTTCTTACAAGATCAAATCAAGAGAGTCCAAGGGTGATGCGTGGATAACTTTCTAAAGTAAAATATGTCCAAATGTAAGACTGTAACTTTTACTCGGAAACAGAATTATATTCAATATGATTATAATATTGACGGTTATATTCTCGAGCGATGTTCTGAATTTAAGGACCTTGGTGTCTTATTTGATTCTGGACTTAGTTTTTCTGGACATATTGGACAAATCACAAAAACAGCTTACAAGCTACTCGTTTTTTTTATGAGAAACTGGAATAACTTTTCAAATATTAAAAGTTTAAAAGTTTTTGTTTTTTAAATCACAAGGAACCTATCCTGAAAGAGGTATAGATCATAAGGTTTTGTTGAATATGTTCAATGTAATTTCCTTAGGGGAAAGGAGAAATTGTAGTGCCATAACGTTTTTATATAATTTAGTACATAATAATGTTGAGTGTATGTTTCTCGTTAGTAAGCTCTGTTTTTTGGTTCTTCGTCAAAATTCTCGTGGAAATTATTGTTTTTATTCTCCCATTTGTCGCACAAACATTATGCGTAAATCACCAATATTCAATATTTGTAATGTATTCAATATTGTTTCAAATAGCTGTGATATTAACTATGACACGTTGAAAAATATAATTGGTTTATATATTGAAAGATTGCAAACTAATGCATGAACCTATTCATGATTTATGCCAGGTTCACCGTTTTTTTTTCTTTCTTTTTTATTTTCGTTAGTTTTTAGTGTTTAGTTGAAAGTATATTCTTTCTGTATGTTTCCTGTAATTGGGTATTTTATTACCTGTTGGAAATAAAGGTATTATTATTATTAGTAGTAAATCTAAAAATGTCATTCATTTTTCACGAAAACTCCTAAGTTGTAACTTTTGCTACTACATTACCTTAAAAAAATTAAAATGGGTATGTAAATATTTTCAAATGTACTAGAAATTATCTTGGGTGCACTGACAATAATATATACCACAAATTATTATACAAATAATATTTATTTAAAGGGTCATTACATTAATTAAACCCGCAAAAACAGCACACAAGTATACGAAGAAAACAGTACAATCTTGAAATAAAACACAAACAGTAGTCCAGTAAACAAAACAAAGTGTCAATCACTAAAAAGTTTTCACAAGGTATTGATAGCTTCTAGATCCAAATCCATTTTTTGTTATTTCTCTTGTATAATTATTTAGAACTACTCTTGACACGTCTGTATACACAGGGTGTTTCAGAGATTCCAAATATTTTTATGAAATTTGGTATTCCGGGGTTTTTAAAGATGCCAAATACGCTGGTCTAATTATTTTTTGAATATTTCATAGAGGGTACAAGTTATGCTACATTTTAAGTTGCAATTTTAAATTATAATTAACTTTATATCAAAATTTTAGTGACTAGTAATTACTAACTACATTCACTAACAATCACTAAAATTTTGATATAGGGTTAATTAGAGTTTAAAATATTACTAAGAATGTATGCGTTGTTTATGAGACATACATCAATAAGTTTTAACACAAGCCTACTTTAAGAAAAGTCACTTATTTTATACACCATAATATTGTAGTCTTTTTTCTCGAAAACAGTCCACATTAGGAAGTTCTAACAAGAGTACATTATATTTAGAAAATAAAATTGTACATTAGAAATTGGAGCCCGAATGGTAAAAAACCTAACCTTAAAAAAATTAGAATTTAAAATGTAATAGGAATGTATAACTAGCGCCCTCTATGAAATATCCAAAAAATAATTAGACTAGCGTATTTAGCATTCTTAAAAACCCCGGAATATCAAATTTCATAAAAATATTTCGCACCGTTTCGAAATTTTCGTAAAAATTCTATTTACAAATTTTTATTTTGTGGCTCGGTATCTCGAAAACAAGAGGAGATAGAAATATAGTTCATAAGAGAAAAAATTCTTATTTTTTGTCTTACTATCACCCTCTGTATTTACGGGGGTCTTTCTGAAACACCCTGTATAACAAAACTAGAGCTGATATAATAAATCGTTAAAGACCACAAAGAGTTCTTACTGTCCATGTCAATGTCAAATCAATCAATACTGTTTGAAAAATTCCTGTAAAGAATTTTAAATATAAATAATGTTGTTTTAAGTAGTACATATGTTCGTAATATATACTTCTTTTTACTACAAACATAGAGGTAAATGTAAATTGTAGAATTCAATATGACAATAAATTTTACGGCAATGAAAGTAATATTTATTTTTGTGGAATTGTACAAAAATTCCATTTATACGTGGATACGATTGTGACCTAGTTTTGCACCAAATGGAATACCAAATAACACAGTCATTTTTTGCAAGGTATTTTTTTCGTGTAGGGTACCCGATTTTAATTTGGCACACAAAAAATCATGTTCATACATTTCATTCTCTGCGTCTCTGTTGATTTTATATCATAAAAACTGACTCTTGTCTATTTCTCTTAACGTTTTAAGTGATTTTGCACCACGTTATATTTTCTTGAAATTTTAATTTAAATATCACTATCATGTTGGTTTCAACACAGATTTGTTTCAGAGACAATAATTTAGGTCTCGATTGGTTCACTGCTCGGATAAATAATTTGCCATAACCAATATTGTATTTTACAAATACATAATTATAGATAACAATTTAACTATCCTTTTATTTAAAACAAATTAATCGAGACTTAATATATTGTATATTGCCTTTAATAATTTTAATTAAATTACTTCATTTAAATAGGTACAATTTTCACTAGAATAACCAGATAAACCGATACTTGTCCAACTCCAAAGCACACCATATGCCATTCTTCCATCCACCACGCCACAGTCACGAAATAATCTAATGGGACGATGGAAACAGACAAAGACAATACATCTGGATATGAAAAAAAGTGGGATCACTCAATAATGAGGACATTTAATCTGATGAGTAAATTGATCAAAATGACCAATATACTCAATAATTTCACTCAATGCTTTCACTCACACCGATTTTTTTACGGTATATGAAGTTTGAAAAATAGAATGTTAGTATTAAATTAAAATTTAAACAAGTATAACTATAAAGAAAATTTAATTTTGTGAAAAATGAAAAGTTTGTTTGCACTTATAAATTGATTATAAAAAATAATTATTTCCACTAATATGTGCAACCTTTTCCGAAATCGCAGGATCGGCAAATTTCGCAAAGTGCGAAATTTTTTCGTCATGAATGTTCTTTATGAAAGAATAGAATATATGCCCAAAAAATGGTGTGTCCCAGACTTCATTATCCAAATGTGAAAATCTTAATTTTAACCAGCTACTGGTAAATGCATCTATTGAAAAGATACAAGATTACTCGTATTTTTTTATTGATTGCCCAGATTAAACCTCGCAATCTCGACGTTTCTTTCAGCTTGGGTCTCTATGGTCTATGCAATAAGACAGTTTTAATTACGTCTATTCGCTTAATTTTATCTCAGAGTATTTAACTAAGGCCCTCGCACCGTCATACGCGATATTAATGCATCTCATAAAACCTATTAATGTGCAATATCAAGTTCTTTATGCCACCGTTAAAAAGCGCCTCATTAGTTGCCCCTACGGCGGAGCAACTTTAGTTTATAATCTCTCCATTATAAAGTTTTCCCAGGATTTTGTCACCTTTGAGGAATTAAGCGGAAAAGTTGTGTTTGGCTTTATTATGAGAATACTAATTTATAACGCGTTAAATTGCTGTAGTAGACGGAAGCTTAATGAAATGCATTTCAGGGTATTCTCTGAGTTCTCAATCTTAATTTACTTTTTTATCAGGGCGTTCTAATACAACATTTTGTTACTACACAAAATTATATTACTGAAATACAGGCCAAAAAAAATATAAGTGACTTTTTTAAATGACGGAAATAATGCTTTGCTGAATTGTTTAATTGTAAAATATTTTTTGATATATTAGTTTTATATTTATATTTTAAAGTAAAAATTTAACACAGTAACACTTTTCTAGGTGGTGGCTATGTCGTCACCAGTGGAATTATCCATAGAATTAGCGCAGCGGCTCCAAAAATATTTCTTCCTATTATTGTGGTACGTAAATATGTATTGAAAAATATATTCCATTTGCAATAAATATTTTGCGCATCTCGAACTCTTCAGATACTGAAATTTGGAACAAAATTGAGATTTCAACTGAGGTGACAGTTTAAAACTATTCAGGAAGTGGAAACGACTAAAATGAAAGTGTTAGGGACTGGAATATCCTGGTACAAAAAACGATTAAATGATCAAGGTTTTAGGTACTGCAATTTACGAAAATACCAACTTTTTTATATATATCTCCACATGTAAATATTCTTATAACATATAAAATTCTTTACATTTATTTATAAGTACGTGAAAATAATTCTTAAAATGTGGGGTATGATAACAGGAAACGCATGTTTTACAAACGCTTTTTTTTTAGTTATTCTTTTATTTGAGTAAATTTAAATATGTAACAATGAATAAACAGAACATCAAGGATTTTATTTTGTGTTTAGGTGCTTTTGTTCTACACGTTTTACTTTTCAAGATTTCAGTACCTAAAAACACCAGAAATTTGACTATTTCTCGGTCAGGGATATGGCCACCTTAAAGGAAAAACGTTTCAATTCATAAATTAAAAATTTAGATATTGTATAAAATTTGTGACAGTTACACTGTATTGTATACAGGGTGTTTCTAAAATAGGGTTCCAAACTTCTGCTGCGTTTATAACTCATTAAAATAAGCCAAAAAGTTCCTATTAACATGTGCTCTAAAACGCACCCTTAGGAATTTATATGCCCTTAAAAGGGCTCAAACAAAACTTAAATTTTCCACTCACCACTTTTACTAATTAAACACTGCAAAGCTCAATTGACAGTTTATCAATAACTTAAATTGTTAAGCGTTGTGGCAACGTCAGTCTTTTATTTGCCATGGTAAACAGATTTTTGTAATTTTTGGCCTAATAACTTAAAGGTAATAACTTAAAGAGCAGAGTAATTTTCAAACACAATTTACTCGAAAACCATTGGAAATATCGATTTGGACAAAGATAATATTTTTTACGTAAAATTGTTAAGATTTTATAAATCTGTAGAGAAAATTGTAAAAAAATTGAAATAAAGAAAATTACGGGCCGAAAACCCCCTTCACCAAGCTAAATGGGACGCATATGATTTGCATGTCGAAAAACGGAGTAGCCCATGTTATTTAACGTAAAACGTTATGTAAGACCCATCAATTTTTTTCTATTTATTTGCGACCGTTTTGTCAATAACAAAAAAAAACAGTTTTGTTTGAGCCCTTTTAAGAGCATATAACTTTCTAAGGGTGCGTTTTAGGGCACATGTTAATAGGAACTTTTTGGCTTATTTTGATGGGTTATAAACGCAGCAGAAGTTTGGAACCCTATTTCAGAAACACCCTGTATACTACATTTTGTTGTAACATTAAATTATGATTTAACTATAATCTGTTTGCTTTTTACCATAAAATGTATCCCTAAAAATATAAAGTATATAAAGTTAATTTGAAAACAACAACAAAAAAAATGAAAAATTATATATCGAAATTGTTAAATTATAAAATAATTAAAAAAATATATATCCTTTATATATTATCTCTGTCCTATTATCACAATTGACAAAGACTAATTACGTAAAAGACAGCTACCACAAAGAGATTATACAGGTTCGGAAAGTCCCCATAGTACATCGGCCATTACGTGAGAGCGATAAAGTAAGTCATAGAAATCCGTGCGAAAGACAAGGATGGTTACATTGAAGACGTTTCATAATCTGATTAGTCGTCCCACTTCTAACCCGAAACGGACGGTGACTATTCAGATTATGAAACGTCTTCACTATAGCCATCCTTGTCTATCGCACGGATTTCTTTATTTTACTTTGTCGCTCTCACGTAAAGGCAGATGGAGCATGTGGATTTTCCAGCCCTTGGTGTGACAAAGTAAAATAACTCTCTTGTTATTCATAACACACAAAAAAAGTTTATATAAAAGTTGTACAGAATCAAAAAATCTAAACGATAAAATTAATATACACACAGGGCTATGAGTAAAAACGGGACACGCCAAATATAACATTTTTTAAATGGAACACCCTGTATATTTAAACATATGGATTTCTAAGAAAATTTTATATATGGCAATATAAACAGTTTAATATTTTAGTGCGGGGTTGCCAAGTTATGCAGAAAATTCTTCGAATTTGGGGAAAAACATGACCTCGAAGAAGTAGTATTAACTTTCAACTACTAAATTCTCCCTCAACTTCAAGCATGGCAACTGTCCAGAACCTTTCTTACCGTGAAAGATGAAAGTGTTAGTAATCAATAGTGCTGTATAAAATTATAGTGTCGGATTTTCAAATGTGATTAAAAAAAGATCATGCTAATGTGAAGACTCGTTAATGTTGAGAGTCTTTTGGTCCATTATAGATGAGCTGGGCAAAAACTGCTTTGTAAGACAAGCCAACTAATAGGTATTAGAATTAAGTAGCTTTCAAATAACATTGACCCTGATGCAACAAGATCAAATGGAGTCCTAATAAAGGGTCCAAGAAAACCTGGAGCATTTCTACTAAACCCTATTTAGAAGTTACTCAGTTTAACCTCAAAATAACATTGATCTTGACCCGGTAGTGACTAAAGGAACCCCAATTTGGTTCAGCGATCCGAAAAAACATTTAATTACTTTGGTTGCCCCCGCTATAAAGAATTTTTCTCAGTTTGACGGTGGAATCACCTTATAATGACTTTGAACCTAACACGGACTCAGTGACCCCAAAAACATACAATAATCATGGTTGCCTCCACCGTAGGGGATTTTTCTCGGTTTGACCTTGAAATAACCTTTAACATGACCTGACAAAGTCAAGCGGACATCGGATTCGGACTAAGCGACCTCGAAAACATAAAGGATATACTTAGTGGTCTAGTCCGATGCACAGAAATTTTTTGTGGGGCTGTGTAAATTAAGTAAAATTGATATAATAGTCTTTAAAGTGGTACACACTGTATTTTATCTAAATGTTTCTTTCCCGCAAGGTCAACTTATTTTTAATTTATCATTTTTTAAATTAATTAATTAACTGCACAAATCGCTGCCTGATGGCTATCTATCGATTTTTATAAAAACAATGACTCGACATAAAATTAAAGACATGAACTTAAAACTGACAGGAAAATTATTTACAATGCGATAAATACTTGCAATTTTTAAAATTGTGGTTTCAAAATGATAACAAATTATTTGTTATACATGTTTTGTCTTCAAATAACATTAGAGGGTGTTTATATTAATTACTTTTCCGTTATATAAATACAGGGTGTTTTCACTTTAAATATAGAAATAGATTAACCGCGAAAAAATAAGTAGCGTTTGCTCTATAAACTTTTTCCTGGGGACGTGGTATTCGAGATACAGGATGTTAAAGTTTACAAATTACAAAATTATATTTTCTGTCATATCTTCATAATGCGCTTATGTAATTGAATGAAATTTACTACGGCGTATTCACTTAATTAGACCAAGCAAAAAAATACATCACTGTTTTTTGTAGAAATAAATGAATGAAAAATGTTTCTTGGTGTTTCTTAATAGACCTATTAGTAGTATTAGTAGTTTAGGAGGTAATTTATTTGCCGACCATAATGCACAAAGGTCCCCGCAATAATCTTATGGAAATTGGGTTTCTGTCAAATTGTCTGAATTTTTGATATGTTGCAGATTTTGTCATCCTGAACAAAAGTCTCCATGGGCACAAAGTGCCAAAATGAACATTTTGGCAGCTACGGAGCTGCCAAAGCTCCCCTGACCCGTTGCAAAACTATTCATTTTCAATACTATTTACAGATGTCAAAAGCATATTTTAATTATTCTAATATATAGGGTAATGTTTTTGAGGTCACTGGATTCAACCCTCATGTCAGATTGGACAAATTGACCGTTGACAGCTGTCAATACACTGTCAACGAAGAATAGAAAAGTAAATATTCTCTTTTCACATTGAGAGTTTGGGCTTTTGAGGGAGCTGAATTCAATTCTCATGCCAGATTGGCAAAATTGACAGTTGACAGCTGTCAATTGACTGTCAACGAGGAATATAAAAGTAAATATCCTCTTTTTACATTGAGAGTTTATGTTGGCCAACTCGCTAAATTCAATTCTTTTTAGAATTGGAGAAAATGGTAGTTGACAAACTCCCAATAACAAAAGATAATATTTTCTTCTTTATTCTACTTTGACAGTGAATTGACAGCTGTCAACTGTCAATTTTTCCAATCTGGCATGAGAATTGAATTCAGCGACCTCAAGAACCCAAACTCTCAATGTCAACAGAGAATATTTACTTCTCTATTCTTCGTTGACAGTGAATTGACAGCTGTCAACTGTCAATTTTTCCAATCTGAGATTAGAATTGAATTCAGCTCCCTCAAAAGCCCAAACTCTCAATTTGAAAAGAGGATATTTACTTTTATATTCCTCGTTGACAGTCAATTGACAGCTGTCAACTGTCAATTTTGCCAATCTGGCATGAGAATTGAATTCAGCTCCCTCAAAAGCCCAAACTCTCAATGTGAAAAGAGAATATTTACTTTTCTATTCTTCGTTGACAGTGTATTGACAGCTGTCAACGGTCAATTTGTCCAATCTGACATGAGGGTTGAATCCAGTGACCTCAAAAACATTACCCTATATATTAGAATAATTAAAATATGCTTTTGACATCTGTAAATAGTATTGAAAATGAATAGTTTTGCAACGGGTCAGGGGAGCTTTGGCAGCTCCGTAGCTGCCAAAATGTTCATTTTGGCACTTTGTGCCCATGGAGACTTTTGTTCAGGATGACAAAATCTACAACATATCAAAAATTCAGACAATTTGACAGAAACCCAATTTCCATAAGATTATTGCGGGATCCTTTAGTCCACTTCTAATATTTGTTTAAAATGCAAAAACTGATTCTTTTGTCTGCATTATCAGTTAAGCTTCACGATGATCTCGTTTCAGCATATTAACTAGCTTTGTTTATTTTTTCCTGAAGCTAGGATTCTTCTTGGGTTAATAAACAGACGAATTGTGGCAAAGAATATAGGAAAATTGTAATCCCCTCAGGGAATATTATGTCATGATAAGTTCGTCTATAAATAGCCTAATTAGAAGATATCAAAAATGTAGCGATGCGGAAGGTCTTTATTTAAAAATAATTGTTGTAGTACTTCTTACTTAATTACTTACTCGGCCTAATCACTATATTATTTTATTGTTTAGTTTGATATTTTTTCCAGAAATAAAATTATTTCTACAAAAAACCGCCAGTGGCGTATTCTTTTCTTGGGAAGAGTTGGCGGCCGCTTTAATAGCTCGTCCCTGGTTGAAACCACGAGGTTAATATTTAATTAATTAAAAGGTTTAATTTATTAGAAAAATTCAACAAAGGTAAAACGAAGCCCAAATCATTCATATAACGTAACAGTATCTGAATGTAACATTATTTTTACAAAAAACCACCAGTGGCGTATTTTTGTCTTGGAAAAATGGAAAAAAATGAAAAATGAAAAATGGGGCGGCATCTTTAGTAGCCACAGGCTAATATTATATTCGATAAAAGGTCTAATTAAGTGAATACGTTGTAGTAAATTTCACTCAATTCCGTCAGCGCATTATGTTTTTTGTAAACTTTAATGACATGTATCTCGAATCCCTCATCTTCCAGGAAAAAAAATTATAGAGCAAACTCTACTTATTATTTGGTAATAAATCTATTCCTGCAGTTTCTGTATTTAATGCGAAATCACCCTGTATATGCATATTAAAACCGCCAAGGTTACCAATCTAATTTTGTTTATAAATGAACAAATTACATTTTTTATAAGGTACCTAAAACACTGGAAACATTGAATTTATAACGATTATATTGAAAACAGTAGAATTAAAACCCAGAATTATTTGTCCCCCGTCCCAGCAAGGGTCTTGAGACGCAGAGGTGTTTTAGATTAGATAGGTTTACCTTTATTAAGTTAGTTAAATAACTTTCAGATATTTGGGATAGCAACTCACTGGGTTACTTGGGAAGGCGAATTTGTTAGAAACCGCGTTATCTTAAAGTTCAAAGCAAGTTTGTAAAGTTCAAGAGTGTGCTGAGCTACTAAGATGTTAAATAATAATTTGTTTGTTCACCCGAGCGCAGCTAATGCGTAACTTCTCTATTTCAATAAGAGATTACGCTTTTCTCCGACAACACGACTGTTATTGCAAAATTATTAAATATTTATAGATTCGCAACAACAATGTGAAACTACAATACGGAATTTTGATTGTGTGTGAATTTATAAGATATGTGTGAAAGTGAACCAATAGTTGTGCGAATTATAATCACGTGGTGCAAATATGGTGCACGCATGCATGTTGTCATTGTCCGAAGGTATTACGGCATGTGTTGTATATTTTAGTTGAAGAATTTTTTAAGCAGATTACACTTAATTAGAGGAATTAATATAAGGTGGTCCTTGTATTGAAGGTGTTAATTAAATAAGTAATTTCTTCAATGCCACAACTTCATCGAAGCTTTCCAAACTGTGGTTGCACTTTACTTACTAAAAAATCTGGAATATTCAAAGAAGGCATATCATGTTCGAAAATTTGTGCAGATGTACTATCTGAAAATATATCTAGAAGCGGCCATCAATCCCAAATTATTCTGACGTTGTAAATTAATCATTGTTACAATTGTGAATTACCAACAAATTTCAGATTTTCGAAAATTATCGAATAATACTGTAAGTTTAATAAAGCATCAATTTCTTCACATTTTAGTAATCTCACTATCCGCGTTATTGTACAATGTCTGCCTCTGATCTGAAACTTCGCATCGATCAATTTATTCGATGCATATCTAACGGCATCCTAATGCCTGCCCTGCCGGAGGGACGTTGGCCTCCGTTTCATTGTTTGGTCGAGTGTATGGCACGTGTTTTTCAGAAGCATTGTTTATTGTGAGCATAGAGCGACACATGGCTTGACCACAGTTTAGCATATTTCTGCTACTACATCGCGTATTGCCGATTATTAGCATAATATAGATTATTTTATTTATTTGATTGTCGCTACAAAGTTCCTGTTGTCTAGGTATATCGTCCCCTTTTATTAGAAAATTAAGCAGTACACTCAACAGAACTGTGAAAATCGCACCCACGACTAATTGCACAAATTTGGGCATTACGTATGACCACCAGTTCATCCAGATAATTGAGATCAGCTAATTGATTTGGCCGATTTAGTTGCCAATCTGCCGGTGCGGCTCTTGAAATTCAGCGCAGCGAGTTATGCTCGTAATAGTTCCACGAGGAGGATGTTTTTGCAATTTTCATAAATCGCAAATTTAATCAAGGAGAATGTGTCAAGACGAGATGGGAGTATGTGCTAGGAAGGCCGGGTAGGATTTCGAGTAAGATGTGGCACTTCTGTTCGAATATTTCTGCTGATAAGACGATTTTTAAGTTAGCTCGGATGAGGTGCGAGGTGAAGATGTGAAATTTTCATAAGCGTCTAATTAAATTAATAATCTTTGTTCAGAGAAATATGGTAATAGGGTCAAAAAATAAATTATAGTGTTAGACTAGGTTAAAATTTTTGAAATAAAAACTATTATTATTTAAATAAATATGTATCTGTTATAGTCTTTCCGATCTCAATTGAAGACCAAAGAGCTAGGCAGTATGTACCAGGTTCGGTCGCTACTTGTTCCCAAATTTATTTTGCCCTACCCATATAAAGGTCTGGTCGCCCAGTTGAGGAATACGCGCGCGGGCAAACGGCGCACAAACATAGCCGCACTGGGCGACCGGCCAAATAATGTTGTTGACAAATTGCCTAGCAGTGCAGTGCAGCAATGTGGAATTTGGTGTGATTCAGGTAATTTTAATTTATTATAGGCACCTTCTATTAATCATTCATATTGCAATTGCGAAAGAGAGAACTAAAAAGGATATTTTGTTTATTAATATTATTATTAGGCATTTTGGAGATCTTTTGGAACGGAACAAAACGAAATACCGCCACACAATATTGAATTAGTAGAACCGGTTGTTGATGAAACAGATTTAGAATTTAAAAATAAAGATTCACAAGTTTAATGTTATCGTCTCATTTTAAATATTTACGATTGTTTAAGGGCGCGGCGGTAGCCGAAGCGGCCAAGGCTTGCCTACAGAGGCGAGCCAGGGCTGTGCGGCAAAACCGTAGTGGGTTCGAATCCCGCACGCGGCAGGAAAATTCTTTCGAATTTTCCTATCGTACCATGGATGTTTGTGATTGTTAAGGTGGAGGGTAGTGTAAGTTAGCAGGCAAAAAGGGCCAAGCATGGCCTAATTGCTGGTAAGCTTCATTATCTTTTTTTTACGATTGTTTAAAAAAGGAAGAAAATGAAAAATTAGATAATGAAATTATAAATAGAGTTCACATATTACCTAACTAAAGCTTCAGTGTCCACAATTTTTCGTGTTATTAAACGAGGTGTTATAGATCAATGAAAAATATCGATGACATGACGAGAGACGTAATTCGGCGGACAATTTATAATTTATATAAAGAAAATTGAGGACATAAATAATTAAAATATGTCGTTGGCCAAATGAACCTACAATAGAAATTTTCTACACACTATATACAAATTATTGTTATTTTTTACCATTAGCAGAAAACTTTTTTAGAGACGTCTATGAAACTCATTAAATTTTATTGCTAGGCGTTTTTATATGTGTCACTTTGTAAACAAAAATTAAAAAAAATATGTATATATCAGTGTAACCAATCACTGAATATATACGTCAAGGTTTACTATTATTAATACAAAAGCTATTGGAATATTCCTGGTCAAATTATTATTCTTATCAGTAGAGGGGTTCTATAATGTTTGTGAAGTGATGAACAAATATTATCGGTTTAAAGGTTAATAAATGTTTCTACATCTTAATATAAGTTAACTGAGTTGATAACATGTGATACAATCCACTGGTGTAATTAAATAGGATGATGGAAGATTTTTAGTAATCTTGATAAATCCAATACAAAAAAAAAAATTTTAGGATTTTCCAGTACTGTTATTGACATAAAATTGTAACTTATATATTTTTGTCCTCGTAGCTAAAAATAAAAAAGTAGGTAAGTATCAAAGTTTTAGAAAGTTTTTACAATTTCTAGAACAATGTGGTTGCTTACGATTCTCTTTCTGTATTGAAATATGATTATAGTGAGTATAAAATATGAGTATTTAAAAAACTAGGCGGTTGTGTTGTGTTTTACTTATACCTTAACTTTATTTCTTTGGTCTTATTAGTTTATTTAATAACATTTAGAAAATAATATATTCCGTTAGCTATTACGAGTATTAACAATGCTGTTTGTCTATTCGCAGCCAACTTGAATTGAGCCATATAAATGACCTGTTTTCTACTGTGTGTGAACGCATTATAAATTTAATATAATGGATGATGTACAAAAAAATATATGCGATGCCAATAATATACGCCCAGTCAGTAGTACGATAAAAGAAGAAATGCAAACAGTGTTGGAAAAAGTCCAGGATACATCATTTTGGAAAACATGTGTAAAGTTTTATCTGGTACATATCAGGAGTTATCAACAAATATATTAATATAAATAGTTCATGCCACAATTTCTCATATTGTCCGTTGTCAACAATAGACGTTGAACGATCATTTTCCCTACACAAGTTAATATTAACTGATAAACGTCGGCGTTTCACTAAAGAAAACTTAGAAAAGCACGTAGTAATATGTTTTAACTCCTTCCAATATACCACGGAAGACTTGTCTCAACACTAAGGTTAATCGGGTAAGTGGTGTCATTTAAATTTATATAGGTATTAGCCTTGCTCTTTGGTAATAGTACTATGTTGCGACATATTTTCTGTAAACATATTAATAATTTCATTCGTAATCTGACTACGGTCCTGTTAAACTCCGTGCCGCACTAAGTCTATAATAACCAAGCTATACAGGGTGAGTCATTAATAATTGTACACAGCTTAATGGTAGATTGTTAACGTCAAAATATAGCGATTGAGACAAATATTCCTTAATCAATTGTTGCTTCTTTTCGTTCTACATGGTGTTAAAGTTGAAAAAATATTTTCAAGTTTTTGCTATATTTTACGTATGTATGTACATACGTAAAAATTCGTAGTTTTACGTTTTTTGAGGTGGCAAATACAAATATGCAAACAGTGTTGGGGTCACGTCTAGGGGGCGCTAGTTATATTGTCCTATCAATGTAAAAATATGTCTAACTTTTTTATTTTACATTTCAAATTTTTTAACTTGAAATTATTGAACTACGTTCAATTCTAAATAAAAAAGGTATACTTGTTACAAATCGATAAACTTCAACGTTTTCGAGATACAGACGCTTTAAGTTTTTGAAATCTTAATTCCCAATATTGGTACCTAGTTCCATTTTTTACATTTTTAATGTAAAATCTCCTTCTTTTGTTGATAATTCTAGTTTCATTATTTGTTAAAACTTTTAATAAGTTGTTTCCTGAAAAAATTTGTTGAGTACATCTAGTAATTTAAATACCTGATATAATAACCAAAATTACAAATATTTAGCAAGAAAAACATCAATTACGTGGGATTGTTATAGTTTATGCGTATTTTAACATCGATGCAGTCCTAATTTGTTTACACAAATCCAATACGGTGTGCCAACTGGAGAAGTCATTGTATTCAACCACAGTGTTGACATTCCGGTTGCGGGAGCTCTGGATTACAATTATGTTGAACAAACGGTCTTATAGAGCGACAAACATACTTGTAAGCATCGGTTAAACGATCGTAAATTCTTTATAGGTCGTCGTGGATGTTAACGCATTTGTAGGATACTAGGCCAATGCCGTTTAATTAAAATCATGTTTGTTGTATGAAGCTGATGTGTATCCTTTGATAATAATTACCTATCTCGGCACAATGAAGGCTTATTCTTCATTCAAAATGGTAGGTAATTAAACAGAGAGTGTAACAAATTCCTTTGAATTATTTTTAATATAATTTTTGAATTATGAATACAATTTTTCAACAGTCTCTTAAATTCTGGATATTTTTTTTTATCAATTTATCTTAAAGTTTTATGGCCAAAATGACAAGTTGTAGTTTAGACGCAGAATTGAATGTGTATTTCAAAAATTGGATCGAAGTACTTAAACATCGCGTAGAAAATGTTGCCACAAACCAAACGTAGCAGAGACACGACAGCAGAAAAAGAGATTTTGGACGAAATTCGGAAAAATTTCATTTTTGAATAAAAACTGTTAAATGCATCAGGAAATTGCTACCTCATTTTTTACACATATATGAAACTACATAATTTTAAACTCATCTAAACATATCATTTTTACAAAATGCCAATTCGTACAAATATGCAAAGTAAAATTTCTGCTCAAAATAATATTTCCATTTAAAAAATGACAAAAAAGATATAAAATTATATGTACCGAGAAAAATACTGGATGGATCTGTTTATATTCATTATTGACATAAATAAGACATTATTTGCCTAAGTGAGATAAAGCAGAGTGCTGCATCTATAAATGACCACTGCTATTCAATGACCAGGCCTTTAATAAAGTCACACTGGCAAAGAGCGACCTGCAGTTTCGCAAGTACATACTATGAAAGCACAACCTATCGCCAACTAATCAAACCTACTTTTACTGATGATACAGTAAATGGCTAGAATCATTCTGAAACCGGTATATATCTGGTGGGTTCGATTGACTAAAGATTCTAGTTGTTTACAAGATATTGTTGGTATAATTCATTCATCAGTGAAATATTTGTCTCTACGAGTATAAAGTCGTATCTACTGATAATCTCGAATCTTCCAGGGCTTTCTCAAAAATCAGAATCAAATACAAGGTGTTCTACAAGCTCTATGACAAACTTTGAAAGATGGTAGCTGGGTAACATTTTTTCTTATATAACGAGCGTTCAAATAAAAACGTGGTCTAGTTGGTTCTGAAAATTTGGACGTAGGGCGTAGCGTATAGCAAATGAACTTAAACGTCATCTGTCAAAGCGCTATATCGCCGCTATCAATTTGTATATTTTCGTTTTAAAAAGCGTTTAAAATGGTGTTTTCTCAAGAACAAAAAGTGTTTATCATAGAGTCCTACTTTAGAAATGGACGCAAGATTGATGGAATATGGAAGGATTCTATTGAGGAATGTTTCATAGAATTTCAAAATCAATTTCCCGGCGTTGTTGAGTACAAAATTTTTCAAAGTGCAGTTCAGCGTTGTGTTAATGTTTTTCGTGAAACGGGCAGTGTAACAAGAAAAGAAGGAAGCGGCCGACCTAAAAAACGGACTGAAGAATTAAAAGAAAATGTCCAACAAATAATGAAAAATGCGCCAAGAACTTCTGTACGTGTTTTATCACAAATGGTGGGAGTATCAGTCGGTACCTGCCACACAGTATTAAAAAAAGATTTGCGTTTGTTCTCCTATCGGTTAACTTGTCAGCAAGAACTTCATGAAGTTGATTTTCCGCGACGGGCTGTATTTTGTGAATGGTTTTTAAACAACTACGGTGAACTTCATAATATCACCTTTTTTTTTGATGAAGCCTGGTTTCATTTAAGTGGTTACGTAAACTCACAGAATATGAGAATGTGGTCTTCTGAAAAACCAGACAACTTTTTTGTCGAGGGCAGTCTATACGCTCAAAAAATTGGAATTTGGTGTGCTCTCAATCGAAGGAGGAATTATGGACCCATTTTTTTTAATGGTACTCTTACTGCGCAAAGGTATAGAGAAGAAATTATCGCTCCTTTTGTTAACCAGCTGGAAGAAAACGAAATTACAATCTTTTACTTTCAATAAGATGGCGCAAGAGCACATACGGCAAGCGAGACGATGAATATGTTGAGGGAAGTTTTCCAAAATCGACTAATAAGTCTCAATGCTGAACATGAATTTCCACCGAGGTCATGTGATATTACGCTGTGTGATTTCTTTTTGTGGCCTTACCTTAAAAACACTATTTTTGAACTGCCTATTCCTGATTTAAACCATCTGCAGGCTCGACTTATAGACAAGATTCGTGAAATTAACAATACCCCGAGCATCTTAGAAAATGTCTTTAATTCTTTGAGGAACAGGTGTGAAATGTGCTTGGAACAAGGAGGGGGACACTTTCAGCAGCTGCTTTAATTTATTGTTATAACAAGGAGGGGGACACTTTCCGCAGCTCCTTTAATTGTTTGCTATTGTCATCACGATTATTCTTTAAAATAAAGTTATATAGTTATTAACGTTATTGAAACTGACAGCTGCTATACAGCTCGTTGAGAAATGAGGTTAAGTTGGTCGCTATAAGCTACTCCCTACGTCCAATGTGTCAGAGCCAACTTCGACCACGTTTTTATTTGAACGCTTGTTATATGATCATGGGTCCAATTCGTTTTTGTTTAGGAGTTACAAGCATTTATAAAATATATAATTTAATATTTCAATCAAGTAGACTGATAAATAAACTATAACAATAATTATTATTTGTTTTTACAGTTTAAAAATTAACAATCTCAAGGCTATTGTTTAAAATGTCCACCCTCGACTCGAATGCAACCCTCACGTCGGCGAACTAAAGATTCCGTCACTCGACGGATCAGTTCTTATCTGGTCCTGAATTCTTTCAAGTGACTGCTGACGGGTACCTAGTGGTCTTAACATGGTAGACAACCTGCTTCATAAATAAAAGCCCAAAAGATTTAGATCTGGAGAACGCGGTGACCATGCTACTGGACTTTGTTGACCTTGTCCATTTATTCGGGAAATGATCATTTAACCAAGCAGTTACTTGTCTCCCTCTATGTGGTGGGGTAGCATCGTGCTGATACCACATATTTTGAACAATATTAAGCCCTACATCCTCAATTAAATAAAAAAGGTTGTTTTAGAAGAAAGTTCTATACATATCTGCATTTAGACGATCATTTAAAACATGTACAGGCAGTGGATTACTGTTGAATATGCTACCCCAAAAGTTGACACTGAAAAGTGGCTGAAATCGTCTTAATCTAATTGCATGCGGATTTTGTAACGTCCAGATATGTTCATTATGGTTATTATTTATATCATCCCTAGTGAAACACACTTCATCAGACTACACGACAAGTGAAATGAGTCCATCAGTTTGTGCATGTTATTGAAGTAACCAGCTACAAAATTCTAATCTGAGGAGCATCTCCAGCATGTCACGCTTGTACATTTTGGCGATGAAACGAATGTAACACTTCTCTATTCAATAAAAGCCATACAAAATTCGGTGATAAATGAAGATTACTTGCTATACGCCGAACACCAATTGAAGAGTTGTCAGTGACATCATCTGTTAGGTATATCTTCTTAATTTTGTACATTCACTTCAGTAGGACGAATTGCCTTTTTTGGAGTGGAGTTACCTTCTTCTTGAAGTCTGCGAAATGATATACTAAAGACTGTGTGGGCAGGTTGATATCTATTTAAGTATCTTCGCCGGTATTTTCGAATTGCTTGTCTGGCGTTACCATTGGAATACCCATATACAAAGACAATATCTGCTACTCTGCAGTTGTAAATAAATGTATTTTTTATTGAGCACTTTAACGCTAATTGTCAAATAAATAAACAAAATGACACAGATAATAATTATTGTTATAGCAACCATGATTTTTATTCATGAGGCTACTTTGATAGAAATATGAAATAATATTTTTTAAAATGCTTGTACCTTTTAAACAAAAACGAATCGGACCCATGTCCATATAACAAAAAATGTTTGAAATTAACCCAGATTACCATCTGTCAAGGTTTGTCATAGAACTTTTACAATACCCTGCATAACTAGGTACCTACAATAAATTGAACAAAAAACATTATTTATATTAATAAAACGGTTTTTTTTATGAATCTATATTAAATAGAATACGTAGAAATGAGTAGAAATAAACCGGAACTTGAACGGAATACTCCGGAATAAATTGGAATATATGAACGTATTCCAATTATCCGGAACCAGTGTACAATTAGTCCAGTCACTGAAGCCGAAAATAAGGTAAAAGCTACCAATTTTTTCGGATAGCATGGATTTTCCTGAAAATTTGCATACAAGCTCAACTGACCCCTCACTTCAAAAGTTATATTGTATAGATGTGTGCTTTTTTCTATTTGGGGGTGAAAACTACTCTTGTACGAAAAAATGCGAAAATCGCAGATTTACGTATTTTACAGATTCAATTCATGTTCAAATATATTGGATAAAGTTTCTTTCATGTTTTTTAATATAATTTATGAAATTTAATTACTTTTCAACCCTTAAAAATCCTTAAAAACTACCCTTCCATGGTCAAATAAATAGAAAAAAAAAGATTTTAACAGTTTAAAATCTTCTTTTGGTGCATTCATAAAATGTATTCTCCCTCTAATTTATCCTTCGTCTACTTGTACGTGGTCCGTCTATTTAGGTTGGCAACAAGCGAGTGTTGGCAACATTTACTTAGCCAAAGTTACCGCGAAAAGTCGACTGATTGGAATTTATGAAAGCACTGCATTGCAAGTAGCGCATGCACTTTATCTAAGTAATGCTGCCAACCTGTGCGTATACAGAATTTCTTGCAGTTTTTTTGAGCCCTTCCATTTGTCCTACAAAAATTTAAAAAAAGCAAATTGTTCAGTAAGAAAAAACCTACAATTTCTTATTCTAACATTTTTTTTAACTTTGTTAGTTTTTGAAATATTTTTTGATAAAACTTGCACAACAACAAAAACATGCATTTTTGGGCTAAAAACGAACATGTTTAGGCGCAAATAACTTAAAAAGTATTGGCTGTACAAAAAATTCTTATAGAACATATTTTTGCTTAGAATTCGTCCCACTATCGAATCGTGTTTATTTTTAATAAAAAAATTCCCACCCTCCAGAGGGGGTGGTATCCACCCTTAGGGTAAAAGCACACATCGGCACTATACAGGGTGTTTCATAATTGGATGTCAATATTGAAGGGTGTTAATCTGTGCGTTATTTTAAGAAAAAAAGTTCATATAAACATAGGTCCGTTTTCGCTTTATTTTTGATATACAGGGTGTTTGTAAAATTGTTTTTTTTTTAATAACTCCGAAACTAAATTAGACAGTTTTATAAAACTTAGTATGTGTAAACTAGGTGCAGAGACACGTCTTTNCCCTTAGTGTTGCTATGCCCCGCGATGATATGCAGTTGTTATACGAACTTCGCTCACTACCAGAGCGCCCGACTTTCTAAAACACCTTACTTCTAGGAAATTTATCTTCATAATCCCTTGCACGGTGACTTTCCATATGCAAAGTATTTCAAATTAGAGGGAAATATGGCGCTACAATGTAAATTTTCGGAAAACACGAGTGCGCGTCTAGTCTGGATTGTAGTCAGATGTGTAATCAAGCCCTAATTTAATTACACACCACCCCCGTACGGTCTAATAATTAAACGGGCAGCGTAACGGGCTAAATGCCTTTGAAGACGAATGGCGTAATACTGGGGTAATACCCGGTCTAGACTCGTTTCCCGCTGAAATTATGACACTTTAAGATCCCGTACTTAAAAATATATTAAAATTTCACATTTATTTCGGGTTTTATTAAAACGTGCCGCCAACGGGAATCGTTATTTTCTTGTAAAACTTTTTAGATAATTTCCGGAGGTATTAACATTATGTTTCGCTCGAGAAATTCCAACGACGGCGAACGATACATCAATTTTTTTAAGCTGTACAGCGTACCCCTGGATAGGTAAAATGATTGTTGTAAAAGACAAAAATGTTGGCGTAGGTAAAAGAGGAGGGCCCCTAAGGCCGGTTTTTGGCTTAATTTATTTTTGTCTGCAAAAATCTGATTTTTTTTTTAGTACCTACTAGCAATACTGAATCGTTTCCACCCTAAACGAAGCAACCCCCTCACCCTCCTTTCCCCCTCCACCCCCTTAAATGAGATGACACACATTTACATTGAATAAAACGAAAAAGAAAAAATCAATAATTATAAACTCACCGGCATGAAAAGCGGAGCATTTGCATTTTTTTCAAGAAAAGCTTAAATTTCAAAGAATTCATACACTCTTAAAAATTGGGGTAAAAATCCAATACATTTGTGAATTTACACTACAGTATTACATAATAAGTAAAGTAAAATTAAATATTCTTCGTAATAATAAAAATATTTATATTTTACTAAGAAAGTTATGTGTTTTTACTTCATAATCTCAGTTTCGGTAAATTTACAACGTGCTATTACCACAGTTACAAAATTTTACAATAAAAATGTATATTTCATTTGGTTATGTGATTTTACATTAAAGGGTAAAGTATATTTACAGAAGATTTAATGTAGAAACAACAGCGCGTCTAGACTAGCAATGATGCAATTGGTCAGACAGACCACGCTGTGTAGTTGTAGTAGTGAGTTGTGCGTATATTGTGCGTTATATTTATAATTAGTGATCTTTCTTAAAAAAGATCAAGGTAAGTTATTTAAACTAATTTATAATTTTAATAAATATGTGTGGAAGTAGTTTACTTTGTCATAACATTATTATTACGTATAAATATTAATAATATGAGAAATAACCACTCTGCCTCGACCAGCATTGAATTACTTCCACAATATTTTACTCACATCTATTTCATTATTAGTTTTTTCTTCATTCTAAGGGTATTAAGCTAATTCTAATCAATTCGTATAGTATGAAATAGTTCTTTGATAATAACTGATAATAAGCTGGATGGTGGGTATGGTAAAGAAATAATTCCACAGACGAGGATGGAATCAGAAGCTATCTAAAATAACAATAATCTACGCAAATACACTTGCCTGATATAATGAATTTATTAAATAACTTTCCTAATTATAAAATTTACTCTTAAACATTAGTACATAATTGTAGGATTATAGTGTAATACCTTTACAATAAAATAAATAGTTTATTTTGTAGTTTAGACTAGGAGTTATGAAACTATGTTTTATTCGTGTTTATTTTATACGAAAAATGTTCTTTTCCTCGAAAAGATATGGATTACTGTAGGCAACTCTTAATTAAAAAAGCAATGTCTTAATTGTTAACAATTAACGATTTTATTGACTTGATAATGTGTACCAAAAAGTGGCTAGTTAAAATTTAACAATATTAAGAATTCTTAACCGTTGATTTGATACTCATATACAGGGTCATTCATTGAGAATGGACAATCTCTAAACTGGACCAACAACAAAGTTGGAATTTTAATTTCAATTTTCTCAATAATTTTCAGCAGAATCAACTCGAAAATTGGTGATTTTATGTTTTTTGGCACGAGAATTACGAATTTGATGCTGAATTTGCCGCTATCTGTACAGGGTATTACTCTCTGTTACTTCAGTAAATCAGAACACATTTTGGTGCGTAGTAACTCTTAGAGATTGCCCATTCTTAATGATATACTTATTCTTAATATTTAAACTAACTTAATAACTTTTTTAAGAGGTCCAATTCTAATATATTTGGGTTAGCTCGGCTGACTTGGAGGTTACATTACATTATATTTTTTGCTTTTGATTAAATTTAATTTCGGATATCAGATAGTCAAAGTTGCTCACAATAAACATTATTTTAACAAAAACTTTCAGAATTACTTTACTTAAACTTTACTTTACTTTACTTAAATCCAGCGCTACGGAGTTAAATAGCATATCCTAGTGGAATTTAATAAAATTATACCTATTAACGAAGTTTAAATTTGAAGTTAACAATAAGTACTTTATTATTTAATATTTATACAATAGCATTGCTGTTAGTGACATTTTATGTGAAATGGGTGTATTAAAACTTATTAACTGTTAATTAATAACAAAAGTTTAGCCAGCGCACAGCTCACTTTTGAATTTTTCTGCACAAAATTACATGGATGGGAATTGATTTAAGTTAGTTTGACACCTTTACGAAAAAGTAAAAAAAAAGGTATGTATTATAATTTTGTAGTATGAAACTTAAATGTTAACATTATTCTAAATTATATCTACGTAAAATTTTCAACTTACACCATATGCATTATTTAGTGAATATACACTGCATTCTACATATAGGTGTAAAAATATCTCTAAGGCCCGGTACTTTGAGCCTCGGTTAAGGTTTGATTAACTAATCAAGCGATTAGACTGTGATTTATAAAATAAATCAGTATATGTAAAGTCTAATCAGTCTGATGAGTTAATCCAGCTTTAACCGAGACGCAAAGTACCGGGCCTAAATAATACAATTTTACTGTGTGAACCTAAAAAACACAAAATAGTTTTACAACACCATTGTAAAAATAGTGTGTAAAATAAAAATTTTACATATTAAAATTACAATTTTAAGTTGTAGAATTACAATTTTACATGATAACATTAATATTTTACAATGTAAAATTACAATTTTACTAAGTAAAATTACAGTTTTACAAGGTAAAATTTAAATTAGTACTTATTAAAATTGTAACATTATATATGTAAAATCACACACTAATATATGTATGGATCTATTTAAAATTACGATGTGAATTTACAACTTTTTTGTAAATTTATATAAGTTCAGTAATATTCAAGCACGAATCATAGGTAACAGAATTGCCAATGATTCGTGCCGTAATTTTACGTTTTTCAAGGTTTACATTTTTTGCAGTGTATGTTTTATTTTTATAATAATGCAAACATAAGCAAAGAAAAACTTTTTAAACAATTTTCAAGAATACTTTAAAGATTATTTGATAATTTTGCAGAAAATTTATGAAAGCTGAATGATGCAGTAATCTTATTCCTTAAAAGTTCGTAGTGGGCTCTGGATATCCGTGTTTTTAAATTGTTTTGTAAACGTCAAAACGTTAAAAAAAGGTTGAAAGCAGTGTTGTGTTAGTTTAATCACATGAATAGTGGCTGTAAATACTGAAACAGCGGCTGCTATTGTTGCATTGATTCAAGATGGAAGAAGTCAGCGATATGTTGCCCAACAATATCAAATATCGAATAGCACAGTCCATCGCATTTATGGACGTTTTGTAGAAACTGATGGATCTTACACCAGGCGACTTGGAACTGGTCCTCAACGAAGAACCAATGCCCAGATGATCGTTTTATTGTCATGCAAAGCCGTCGGAATCGGCGTGCTACAGCTGTAGAAATCAGAAATCGACTTCAGTACATTCGAAACACCAACGTGAGTGAAAGGATAGTTAGACGCCGACTTGGATTGGAGAAGCGAATCTGACTAGTCGTAGACCTGCAACAAGACCGGAACTTCTTAGAAGTTAGTTTGCGGTCTCTAGATGGTCGTAAGAGAGTATGGCAAAGACCACAAGAACGTTTTGCCGAATGTACCTTCAGTCTTAAAGTCGGATATCAAGGGGGTTCAGTTATGGTCTGGAATTTTTCTGGAAGTGCATACAGAACTCTATATCGTTGCAAGGGGCTCCCTCACAGCTGCTAGGTACATTGGTGAAATTCTCCAAGATTTTGTCGTTCCTTATGCCGGTTTCATGGGAGATGAGTTTCTGTTAATGCATGATAATGCTAGACTCCATACTGCAAGAATGACACGAGAATATCTGAACGAGGTAAACGTTGCTGATATGGAATGGCCAGCATTAAGTCCAGATGCCAACCCATCTGAGCATGTTTGGGGCATGCTTGGGCGACGAAGTCGCAGTCGACTTCCTGCGCCACTAACCTTAAACCAGCTTCAAGATACTCTTGTGGAAGAATGGGAACTTATTGCCCAAGAGGACATCAGAGACCTGATTTTAGGCATGCCAAGACGAATTAATGTAATAATTAGAAGTCGTGGGGGCAACACTCATTATTGAAAAACTTTTATTGAACGGAAATTGTTGGAGTTTTGGTTATTTTTGCTTTAGTTTGCCTCAATACTTTCTTGCGTTTTTTATATTTTGTTCACATTTTGTTGTAAAACTTACCTGTGAATCATGAACAAATATTTTCTTATTAAAAATCATAGAAAATCGTTTGTATTGATGGTGTTCACACTAATACAGTACAAAAACATTACAATCAATTAAAAAACTAAGATTATTTTAAAAAATATGACTGTTCCGTTTTTCGTACCGGCGGGTGTACAAACGTATTTGTGCATATTTGATTAGCCACTTTGTAATCAGTGATCCAAGTTTCTATAAACAAATATTTGAAGATTATGAAGATCTTTTTAATTTTTTTGTCCGCCATATGGAATACGTCATTTTGAATCTCGTAATTCTGCCTTTAGATTCGTAATCATAGACCCAAAAAACCCCATTACAAAAAAATTTAATGCATTTTGAAGACATTTCAATTTTCTTGTTCGCCGTATTGGATCCGCCATTTTGAATTTCGTGATTCTGAGACCAGATTCGTGATCAGCGACCCAAAAAACTTCATATGTAAGATTCATAGGAATTGAATGTCTTTCGCATCTTTAAGCTCTTTATAAATTCCTCTAATAAGCGATGGTTTCCCCGGCATTTAAGGGGGTGGAGGGGGAAAGGAGGGTGACGGGGTTGGTCCGTTTAGGGTGGAAACGATTCAGTATTGCTAGTAGGTACTAAAAAAAAAATTCAGATTTCTTCACCCAAAAATAAATTAAGCCAAAAACCGGCCTTAGGGGCCTCCTTTCTTTCTAGAAGAAAAAAAATATATTTGCATAATGATGTGTTTGCCATCTTTTTGGATATTAACAGGAAATGAAATAATGTAACAAAAAACTCGCCCTGTATTGCTCTATTTTTGTATGAAGTCATTGAAAGTCACCTGGATATTTAAAAAAAAATATGAAACTAAAACAAATTTGGCGGAGTAATGTGCTAAACTATAACATAATTGCTCAGTCTATTAATAGGAGGAAATGTAAAAAATGTTCTCAAATGCATCTCCGCTACTACGGCTGTATTTGATATTTCATAAAATGGAAAATATACTTTTATATTGCCAGTATTTTTTAAGTTTTTTTGTTTACTGAAATCTGTATAGTATCTTGTTTGTTTTGAAATAAAGAAAATAATGAAGTCATGTGGCTAGCATTACACGACTAAACTCTAGTTATTTTGTATGATGCCTTGACTCTCCAGATCTTTGACCTCTGCGCGTGTTCGAAAAAAACAAGACAAAATGTCTCCTTGGTGGTACACAATTATTTTAGTTTGTGCCGATAAAAAGTTCCGAGAAGATAGTAACAGCCAGATTCATTGCCAGGCTAAAAATACCTTATCGGTCATTTGTTATTCTGAAAACAAGGAAGATAATTTCCTTATCGCTATTAATAAGTACTCCTTATCGCTAGACGAATAAAAACTAATAACTATTAAGTTGAGTGTTATTAATAATTATTATTTAAATTTGGTTGGCTTGTATTGCTATTATTATCTGTGTTTGTAGAGTGGCTGGTATGAAGCCGCAGCTTCCTGTAGACAACGACCCAATAACTTACATAAGATAGGATTTATAGATCCAAAAATTTCAAAAACATATGCGGTACTAGAAAGTATTGTAATAAAAACCTCATAAGAGAATTAGGTGTTTGACGCGTCTCCTTTAGTTTGGTATTTATATGAGAAAAACAGATTACGAAATCAGAATTTTGTTAATACTTTTTCATTTTCTCATTAATTTATTTTATATTTTACATAATAATTTTCTGTAAATTATTTAAATGAAAATAGTTACACAAAATTGAGAATTTAAATTGTTTAAAAAGAAAACAGTTTGTAAGTGCTGAGAAAAACAGATTATTTTATAAATTCAAATAGCATATCTACCGGGACCATTTTAAAGATTGTAACGCTACTCGTGGATTTACACAGAATTCTAGGTTACAATTTTTAAATAAAAAATAACATTTCTCATCAATGATTATACATATACACGCTTAGCAATTGGTAGATTTATTAATAATATATATCTACAATTGTAATTAATATCTATACTTACATCAGTTTATACAGGGATTGACATCAAAATTTTATATAATCAGTTGTTCGCTTTTCTTTTTATTAAATTAGGAAAATTTTTAGGTAAACGTTGTATTTTTTGAAACTATTTCTATTAGTACCTATAATTAATTTATCACTCTCGGAAGTCTTGATTCTCAAATAAAATGTATAGATATATATTTATAACTTATGTCATCGTTTTTAACATTTGTACTTTTTAAGTAAAAAAGTGTGCTTATTTGATATCGATACTATGAATTATTCTCGAGATAAACGCGTTTAATTATAAAGAAACCATGGCTACTGTTTCCTGCATATCATGATAGTAATAAAAAATCTGAAAACAACAATTGATTATTATTTATCTAGCAAAATAAGTGTATAACGTCAAATAATATTTAATATTACATACTTATCTTTCTGCATAAACGACTAATTTTTGTTTTTATGTACTTGTTACTATTAAGATATTATGCCGAAAATAGTATGATATCTTAATCGTTAAACGTGTCTTGAAAATTGTTTGTTGCCTCGATACAAGCACGACATTTTCACTTAAAAATGTCCTAAAATCTTAAAAACGGCGATGTACATTTTAAAGTTAGGCCTATGAGGGTGCCCTGCCCCCAAAGCAACTATAGCAGCTTCAGCAGCTTCAAATAGCAAAGCTTATATCCAAAAATTATGCAAATCCAATAAAATATAAATAAGTTATAAAGAAGGCAACTATCAACTTCAAGAGCTAATAATTTTACATGGTAAGCAGGAATAAAAAAATGTACTGTACACAAACTTATGATATTATTTTTGAGGCTCCTACTCATACCCGAGAGATTGCCCATCATTTCCTAGACATCCTGTGTATGACCAGCTATAGCAGTTTAACTGAAATCAAAAGTTGCGCATTATAGACCGCGAAGCATTGTGTCACTCGGTCAACGGCATGCCAGATTGGTTTTGGATGTCGAGGTGTGCATATCGTGAGCACGATTGACGTATTTAAACAATTGTACACACTTCAGAACCGTATAGTGGCTTAATGATAACAGTAGTCAAGATTCAAGCATCTATAAATAGTTATAACTTATTATCACATAATAAGTATAGACATAAAATTATGTCATTAGTACTTTTGATTCTGTGGCTATATCCTTAGCTGAGTCTATTGGTAGGTCACCAAATCCGTCCTAGAAGACTGGAGTATTCTAGCTCTTCAATTATGCTTATAAACTATTACAGTGCAAAATTTTCTTAAATATTATAAAATCCATTATTTACAGTTCATTAGGTAAAATTTTTAAGTTTCAGTGAACATTAATGTCTGTAATTAATGTAATGAAGGATATATTTCCTTGCAATAGAATATTATTATATTATTGATAAGTGGTGAATGCACATTTGAATAACAGATAAATTCTTTTATGAAAGCAATTAGCTGATAAAGTTATTTACATATGTACAGATAAGTGTTTAAATCGAAAACATATTTTGTACACTTCTACTAAAATTTGTTGTTGCTGCATTAATTTTTGTACAGAATTATCCCTGAGGTAATTTCATCATTCATTTCTTCCATTATGCTTGCTTCTATAATACCTATAGTACCTTAATTTTTTATAATTGTAATGATTTTTCACTTATAGGTTACACATCTGCGGAAAGTCTGAATTTGTGTAGAATGTAAACACCCCCAAGGAAGCTTCATGGAGTTTCACCTATCTTATGGCATTTTCGCCGCAAGCACAGGGACTCCTTGGCCTAGATATAAGATCTAGGCGAAGAACAATGTACTAAGAAATAATGGCAATTTTTGCCAATGTTTTGAATTGTGAAAAAAATTATTATTAAATTATTAACAATAATGCAACTAGAAATAATTTGGTGTTACACATACTAGTCAGATATTTGTCCTTGGTTAATAAGTTATAAGGTACCAAAACTCACGTTCAAAAACTTCCTATAATGGCTCTGCAGAGGTTCTTATCATCTTAAATCTGGACTTTTTACCTATCTTTGAAATCTGCTCGACTCGTAATGGTATTTAATCTGTAGTTTGCTATGCAAGTTTGTCTTTGTGCTGTTCCTCAGTTCGAATTTCGACGTATTTGGAAAACTTTTTATTTCTTAAAATTCGAAACAAAGCCAGTTTTTTGCTCGTCTCGCACATCGTTGAAATTCGCTCTGCCGCTATCTAGACCTCCGTCGGTATCGTTCGCTGTAGTTTTGGTGATTGGAGGCGGTTAGAAGGTTCGTAGAGGGCTCCAACGAACGTGAGAATTTGTATCACAGCGAAAGTGATTGTTGTGAAAATTTAGTATGCCTTCTTTAGTAAAACAACATTCATCCATAATCTTGTGCTATTTGAAGCCGAAACTACTGGCAAAATTCCACACGAGGCTGAAAACCATTGTTATTTAATGCCTGAACCCTTTGTACAAGATAGGGGTGTAATAATTATTCCCGTAGTACACGCCACGCGATACTGTTAGATACACCCACTTATCGGTCAATGTCGCAAGTACTGCGACTCGGATCTTCCTCAACATGGTTTATGATGTTTTTTTTCGTTGTTGGGAACGGTCTCCTGTAACCTTTGAACTGCCTTCTGCACTGTTCTACTGCTAGGTTGTCGCATGTTACGGTAACGGACTGCATACAAACGATAAGTCTCATTTAGGTAAATTGTACTGAAATCCTCCGCATGTTAACACCGTATCTGTTAGTTCTTTTTCAGAAAACATTTTATACGCCGGCTAAGTAACACTGCAACACACAACGCACGTGCACAAGATGCACAGGGTCGGTTTACATTTATGGTTAATTTTCTTAATTAATTTTCTCGAAAACATAAGCATTTAAACCATCACTTGCTTAATAAAAGTTGCTCATTTACGTGCCCTCTATCACCCTTTTCATGGAATGCACTAATTTCAGAAACACCCCTTATAGTTCATTTGTTTCGTCTGTCATGCGTAGTCTAGCAAGCCCTGCCTTTAGTGGTTGTCGGTTACTGCGGCAAAACACTTTGGGTCGATTTCTGAGTTTTCAGTTTTTAGAAGTTATTATTTATTTTATAAGTTTTTTTATTATTAAGAAAATTAAAAGTGTAAGTTGTAAATAAAAAATTAGGCAAAAAATAAAAAAACACAATTATCACCATCAATTACTGAACTAATTTTAATAACGTCTCTTCCTCTCCTCTTATGGCGCCCATGGTACAAGATAACCATCAGTTCGTGTCCAGTTGTCATGCCCCATGCCACCGCACTGTAACGGCAGCGCACACTATCGCACTTTTTTGCGTGTGCGCGTACATTGACCCGTCATTTATCAATCGCTAAAAATACGAATAATAGCCGTCCCACTTGGGAGAAAAAAACTGGCGCCTTCAAATAAACGCGAGCAATAATTTAATTTCGCGAACGGGCACACATGCTAAAAATCGCGCGCGCGATAATTCTGGCCCGCGATAATTTATTCCTGAATAGAATAAGGAGCACGATAAACAACGGTTGTTTTGAACGGACTGTTACTTCCGAAACGAGTACAGGGCCTTTGTGCAGATTATTGATTTAACAGAAGCCGCGGTCCTTGTACAAATATCAAAGTGCGTAAAAACGGAATTGTTAACCGTCGTCGCTGGCCATTAATCTATTATGTTGCAAAAGTTTTGGGTCTCAGCTCTGAAAGGACGCTATAAAAAACTGTGGTTCGAAAAATAATAAATCAAAGGTCTATAGATGTCGTAATCATTTTTGTACGGCCTTATAATTTCATTATAAGACATCCCAAACACTGCTTCCTAAAAAGTTCCCGACGAATTATCACAAAGCAAAGCAAAGGAAATTATTCTACTTTTTTTTCAATACCACATCAGATATATGTATGGTAGAGCCTTCGCAATTGTTTATAAGCTATGTGACCGCTGAGCTTAGGCAACCCAACATCGCACGATTGGTATTGGTAACGAAAAATCCCTAAATCTTGGCGTCGGCAATATCAATGATTCGTTTACAATTAACAATGACAAACCGTCATGTCTACGCTGGAGATAATGCGATTGCTGATAGACCAGGGCAGATCTGTTTTGAGGTGGATGTATGAGGGGGCAAGCAAATTTTTTCTGGATTACCTTCAATACAATTCTTATAATAAAAGTGTAGATGCCTAGATCTGGGCGAGGTTGGAAACACTTTCAAAATTGCAAAAATGTTTAAAAAATTAAAAAAAACGTATTTTATCTGAGATTTTTACTTATATCTTGGAACCTATGCATTTTGGAAGAATGTATGTTAAAAATGTTTAAATTTATTACCGATGTTACAAAATAGCAATAATTGATGAAATCAAGGCAAAATAATCAAGTTTTTTGGATAATTTTTAAAATTAATTAAATAATAAAAATATAAATATATAAATAAATAATTAAAAGTATTTTAATTCCTCCGAGGGCATTCTAATTTTGGTTAAAAAAACTTTAGAGTATAATAAAACAACACACCAAATTTCATTAAAGTCGGTTCGATAGTTTCCCCAAAATAATTTTGAAAATAAATTTTCGAATTTTTAAAATGTTGCTTAGCCTCAAATAAAGCATCTAGATACTTGAAAATTTTTTCACGTAGAAAAGATCGCTTAACCTCTCAAATAGTTTTTGAAAAATTGAAATCGGTTGATTAGGATGGCCACAGTAAATGTTTAAAGTTAACACTATTTTTTTTTAATTTTTAAACAATTACATTATATCAATTTGCAATTTAGTTTTTTTCAAAAATTATGATTTTAAGGTACTAGTTTTTATTAATTATTTAAATAATTGTAATAATTATAACTAAATACATTCATATTCAGAGTTCTGAAATACGTAAACAAATTTTTTCATTGAAAAATGCAGAAATAATAAAGTTTATAACAAAATATTTGCAACTGCTGGCATTTCGAATTCCTCGGTTCGCGAGACATCGGATTAAAAAAAAGATCAAAATTGGTCGCATTTTTAACCTCCGAATTCAGTCTCGGAGCGAAATCCCCCTCCCCCACTTTTCGTGTTTTCAGTCACTTTTCGCGCGTGCGAGCGACAGCTTTTTCCGCTGATTTATCTATGTTGCCGATAACTTATGGATATGAAAATTTTTTCCAGCTTAGAACTCGGAAAAACGAAGCCACTGGATCAAAAATTATTGCTAAATTGTTTATAAATTAACGGTAAATGCCGATAAACTTTGACCGCTTATATCTCAAGAACCAATAAACGGAATTTAACTTTTTTTAAAAAAAGAAGCGTCTTTCCGAGTACTTTAAAATTATAATTTCTGAAAAAAACTAAATTGCAAATTGATAAAAGTAATCTAATTGTTTAAAAATAAAAAAAAGAGTGTTAATTTTAAAAATTTACTGTGGCAGTCCAAATTAACCGATTTCAATTTTTCAAAAACCATTTGAAAGGTTGAGCGGTCTTTTCTATGTGAAAAAATTGTCAAGTATCTATATGCTTTATTTGAGGCTGTGCAACATTTTGAAAATTCGAACATTTCTTTTCAAACTTTTTTTTTTTTAATTATTTTGCGAAAACTCTCGAACCGACATTAATGAAATTTGTTCTTTTATTATATTCTAAAGTTTTTTTAACCAAAATTAGAATGCCCTCGGAGCAATTAAAATATTTTTAAAAAATTATCCAAAAAATTTGATTATTTTGCCTTTCTTTCATTAATTATTGCTATTTTGCAATTTCAAACAAGAAATTCTTCAAATTTTAATGTCCTGTAACATTCCACAAACTATTTAAAAGTAAATAAACTAAACGCATTCAATGTGGGGTTATTTTGCCACCACCAGAAAACCATAAACATGGATTGCTGTTAAATGTCAAGTGATATCAACCAAATTTAAACTTAAGATCTTTTAGTAAATAATTAAATTCTAATTGGTTTTATATGGGCAACACTGCGAAGCTTTGTTACAATTAGTGTCGTCTGCTCTAGATACAATTAGACATTTTTGGTCAGTACGAGGATTTTTTGCGTTGTTATACCGTGGTCTGTGTACCTGGTCGCCTCTGGTTACGTGCTTAGACTTAGCTAGGAATCTTTGACATGCCCTTGTTGTTCTCGGTCTAGGCTCTGTGGGGGCGGACGCGCTATGAGAACCCCTAGCCGCCAGCCCTGACGTTCATTTCGATTCTTTTTGAACCGAAGAAGAACTGAAGAACTGATTCATGTTTTTACTATTTTGTGCGTTTGTTCAACTTTCAATCAGAAAGCCAAAGCCTACTGAGACATCGGCTGATTATCAAAATATCGTTTTTTAAACCTATTAAATGAGTTTATTTTACAAACATATATTTTTATCCTTAATTGCCAATAAATTCAACATTGGACTAATTTGCGTTTTAAAAATTGAACACAATAAATCTAGTTTAGTCTTTTTTATGCGATTTCAGTGTTTACAACAAAATCGCGATTGGATCTGAGGTCAAAAAAACTATAACATCTTTTACGTGTTTCGAACAAAACAAAACCGCAAATAGCTCCATCAAAAATAATCTACTATCAGCAAACACGAACAACGATTCCAAATTAACCCTATAATCTATTTTTCCATCTAATTTAATAATTCCTCGTTGACATTTGACCTGGAATCTAAAATACGTCGAGACAAATTAGTAGCACGCACAGTGTACTAGATGTAAAAGTAGGCTGTGCTGTTCCCGCACTATTAAAATCGACGTAGCGTAAAAATCGTCCTTGAATAGTACGCGATGGGTTAACGTCCAACATGTAAACAAATTGTCGTCGAGTTTTTCGGGACGAAAAATGTCGTTGCTGATAAGATTCTTAATCTCGAAAGAGCATAGGCGGAGAGGAATATTCGATTAAAACTGGCTAAAATCGTTGCAAAATGGTAAATGTAGCCATTGTATTTAGTGCGCGATGTGTGAGTAGCTGCTGAAGCTAAAAATACAGCGAACGATACGACGTGTATGTTACACGTTATCTTCCGTGTTCCGGGCCAAAATAAACGTCTGTTCATACATTCTGTACATTTCTTGATTATTATTAATGACAATGACTGTGTTGTTATATTCTTGTCGGGTCAGGGCCGTCTCAGGGTACTTTGTTTAACGAACGAAAACATCTGTACGTAATCTACATATACAGTGTGTTCCTAAATAAGTGTCACAACGGAAAACTGTAAATTCCTCTTGACAAGAGAAACATTTTTTTCCTCTTCCATTTTTCTCTCCAGGTTTTCGCTTTCGAGATACACAGTGTCAAAACTTTTTTTCAGATTTTTGCCAATATCTTAGGAACCGTTTGAACTACAGGCCTGAGCTTTTGTACACACATTACCACTATTAATAGCTACTTGTTGCAAATGCTGTTAAATTTCGTTAAAATTTTTAATTATTACTACCCGTCTTTTAAATTATAAAATATCTTCAAAATGTCAGCAAAATGTTTGTTTTTGTTCAATAAAGTCATTTTTCTTGAAAACGGTTGACTTTAGAGCAATGAACCAAGAGAACTCTTTTTGTCTAATATTCATTGGCGCTTCAAAATTTGCTATCAAATGTTCATTTTTCCAGTGGCGTAAAAGTTGGTAGGGAAAAACCCTTACGATACCTTAAAATCTCCACCACTGGCACGTTCAATGAATTCGAGAAGGGTGCAAAAAAGTAGCTATTAATAGTGGTAATGTGTGTACAAAAGCTCAGTCCTGTAGTTCAAACGATTCCTAAGATATTGGCGAAAAACTAAAAAAAAATTAAAGTTTTGACACCGTGTATCTCGAAAACGAAAGCCCGGAGAGAAAAATGGAAGAGGAAAAAAATGTTTCTTTTTTCAAGAGGAATTTACAGTTTTCCATTGCGACACTTATTTAGGAACACCCTGTATATGGGGCATTCCAAGCCAAATCACTGAGGTCGTGACCCGGCCATTTCTAATTTTCCTGATTTTCTTGGTATTATTTAGTAGGTACCCATTTAGATTAGCTTTCATGATTTTTTCCAAATTTTTATTTCAATCCATCAAGAAGTTATGAGCATTTGAGTATTTTGGGTAAAAAATTTTCAAATACCTGTAACTTGGCAAAAACTAAAAATATAAACTTCCTTTTTTTCATTTTGTTCGTTTTGAGATGTGGTCTTATAAAAAATATAAAAAATAATACATTTTTAGGTTTTTAATTTTTTTCATTTTTAAACAAATAAAGTGAGTTTTGAAAATGAGTGGTTTTCTTTTGCTGCGAAAATTTCTATCTATTTTTCATTTCTAATTAATATTGAGATGACTAATTACAAAAATACCATATTTTCAAAACTGCTTCTACTAATATTGTTATTAAATATTTAAATTATTATTAACTAAATATTCTGTTTTTCTTTATTATTAAAGTTTGTTTTGCCATAATACTTGTTACATTTTTGAACAATTGTATTTAGTAAAAACATTTATATAAACATTGTGTCCCGTTTTTCAGGTTAACATAACACCCCTGGAAATGTGAGAAGGCTGTGGACTTTCCGCAAGCTATTTTTTTTACAAATTGTATCCTGAAGGGAGGTTATTTTCTACTAATCATTTTATTGATGTAACAAAAGCCTGGCCTACTACGATTTTTTAAAAGGGTAGTTTTCCAGAAAGCGGTATTAGCCATTTTTTTTTATCAAAAAGATATATTATCTTTTTGATAAAAACCAGGCTATTCAACACCCATCAAAATACCCATATACCAAATTTGAACTACAAATGTCTATTGAGTGTTTTTTATGTGGTGCCAAACTTTGAAAAATCAGACAGCTAAAAATTATAATAAGCAGGTCAAAGATTGCCATGAAAGTGAAAACAAGTACCAATCGGACAAAGAAAAATACAGACACTATAAATTTAACACTTTTAATTGCGGCCATAATAAATTAACGTACAAAAAATCTAGATAATGAATTATAAATATTAAGTTGTTGAACAAAAAATAGCAAAATAATTTAAATTAAATTTTAGTTTTCTCGACCTATGGACTTTTCCTTTTGGGGTTTTATAAAACAAAAAGTTTATAAAAACAGACTAAGGAATTTGGATGACTTAATGAATTGCATAAGACAAAGTTGTGCAGAGATTACTCTACAACGGCTATGTAAGTTATTTTTAAATTTAAGAAGAGGATTGGAAAAATGTGTTCAACTGGAAGGAGGTTTGGTGGAGAAAACTAAAACTTAATTTAGATTAACGTTTTGCTATTTTTTCATCATTCTACCGAAACTGCCACAAACATTTTTTGAGAAAAAAAAACGTCCCACCTAAGGTATTGTTAATGAGAAAAAACATCATACCACCCCCCATAAGACCATTGCAATTGAAAATCGAAAGATCTATGGTAAGTGTCGTTTGATTATTCAGCTGTTTTATTCCAAAATTAATGTGATTTTGGTAATGCATCTTCATACCTCTTTTTCTACTAAACCGCTTTTGTTCGTATTCCTTTGCCTTTTTTCAATACTCTGTGTATTTGACTAACTTGGTAGTTGGTATTAAACTGTGCAGGCTCTGCAAATAAACAATTGGCAGTCAAACGAAGAAAATATGTCTTTAAAATAAAAAATAAAAAGAATAAAACAGACTATTTTTTTAGAAAATCAATTTAAAAATTACTGCATAAATTAAATACATATATTATAATGTATTGAAAAATTAAATTTTTAGGAAGTACCTCACAAGTTGACGACTTATTTAAGAAATAACATCATTATTTGATAACTTAATCACCTATTTTTGAAACAGCAAGACATGTTTCCTTCGTTTGGTAATTATTAATTTCCGAGGATCTACACAGTTTGTGTAAATATATAATAAATTAAAATCACATGAGCAAATTTTTTGTAAACCACAAAAAACACGCCATTCACTCTTGTAACAACAGCATGAGTGTTTATATAAATAATTCAATAAATTTCCATATTATTATTAAAACAATTATTTATCATTGTTGTTAACCAATATACCTTAATATTGTACTGTATTAAAGTTTGTTTGACTCCTGAAGTATAATTAATAATAATTATACGCGTGTACAACTACAAAGTATGCGATAATCAAGACAAAGATCCGAGATGTCAGGTTAAGACAACTTTTTAATTACCTAAAATATTTATTACCGAAAATATGTCTTGTTTTTAAACATCGTTAGAAATGTCAGCACCTATTTGTTTATGATTTATATGATTTAGCGAAATTACCAAAATATAGACAGATAAAATTGATATTCATAAAGGCTAGATTATATGATAAGATGATTTTATTATTTTATTGTGTTTTATTATATAAGGTGTGTTCCAAAGTAAAAATAATTTTTTTCGTTAAAACCGTTTATTCAAAATAGCCCCAACTCAACAAAGCGATTTGCACGATCTAAAAGCATGTCGAATGAGTGTTTTAGATCTTCAGTCCTTCAGGATGTCGGTACAAGCCCTTTGGATACCTTCTACGTCCACAAAACCCTTTCATCGGCAAATGCATTTTTACGAAAATGTAAAAGTCGCACGGTGCCAAATCAGGAGAATACGGTCACTTTTGACTTCTCCAAACGAGATTTCTTGGGTTTTGGTTCGCCTAGCTCCTTCCACTCGGCACTTTGACGCTTGGTTTCTGGATCATATTGACTAATGAACTCTGCCACGGGATAGACAATCATCACTTGGTTCATCAATTGAAACGTTTCGGTAAAAGTTTTATCAAAATTAAAATAAAATTTAATATTAGCTCTTTGTTCGATGCTCATTTTTGTACCGATGACACACACATACTACCACTTCAGACGCAATAATACCGCTTCTAATCGTCCAAATGTCATGAAATCTTGACAGTGCCTCAGTGAAGAAACTACCTTTCCGACGCAATTGCCAATAGATGGTCTCACTAGGAATACCTATTTTTGAAGTACTGTTTACTTTGGATCGCATCTTGTATATATGAAAAATCATGTTGCAACTAATTTGTTGATATTACATTATTCATGTTTTAATAATACCCGTTTATTATGACTGGCTTACTCCAACAATACCTTTTTATTAGAATTTGATAATGTACTTACTAGACAAATCCGGAATGTATTTTCATTTTTAGGACAGCTCTAACCAATAGAAGAGTAGATTATCACTGAATAATTTATAAACTTCCCTCCTACATGCCCCTATATAGAAATGATAAGCAACAATGTGTGGAAAAGAAAATATTAGAGATAAGCAACATTAATCGAAATTAAGTTCATTTGCTATGTTTTTGTTTAGATAAGGAACCAAGCTGATGCAATTTGTACAAGATTTAATTGCAGAACGGATGATTTTGCTAGATTTCAAGGACGGTTTTGCATAAAATAGAAAAATTGTATGGAAAATGTGATTACCGATTTAAGAAACTTTAGTTATGTAAATAGAAAACTGCAATTATGCTGGATGTTAGTGATCTCCATAGGCGTCCGCAGGGTCTTTTTTATGTACCCTTATAATTTTACAGTATTTGAAAATATATTAAAATATTTTCAAAACTCCTTACGTTTCAATTAGCTACAATCCGTACGATATTCGACACCCGAAGTAGAAAGACATTGGCGGAAAATTGCAAGCCACGCGCCTACCGCCGTAAATTGTTACAGTATTTCCGATAACAGAACTTTATTGGTTTATTCTTTTCTTGGAATTCTGTCTAAACAAATATCGTACGGACTTTATATCTGCTTTATATTTGTAACAAATGTAGATCAGATGTTCTAGATAGTCAACCTCTTGATGTTTGTTAGATTTATCAACTTATTTATGGTCAATAACAAATTTCATTGATCTTTTTGCCAATCTGCGTACAAACTTTTTGCCGCATGTGCACTTTTATTCCTCTATTCGTTTAAACTAAAATATTTCACTCGAATACGCTACAGTTTATTAAAAATATTGATTGGATTTAAGGGCATTTAATAAAGAAACACCGTCCGCGAAAGTAACAAATCGACACAAATAAGTCAATCCGTCAACGTTGTGTGGTTCCTTCCATCCGAGACACAATGATCATAAAATTCACATAAAATATATTGCAACTAACTAGTGACGGCAAATATAAAACTTAAGAAAACACGTAAAAGTAAAAACACTACAAAGCTTAGATAGAATTCATAGAAGGTTTCAGTATCATATCGACTATGTTGAAAACATCATTACACACTTCTTCTGAAGTGAAATTTTGAAGCATATAATTTTATATTTGTGCTACTAAAATGAAAGTTCAGTTCAAACATTTGTTTTTAAATATATCGCGTATACAGGGTACATAGTCAATATCGTAAAAAAAATTCTGTGAAATCCTTAGTTATAATTATTAAAGTTGTAGTATTTACAATCTTTACATCGCTAGACTACTGTAGTCTGTAGCGTCATTTGCATTGCGCGCTGTACACAATGCGCTCTCTCTCTCCACGTGGTCCCAGGTGATCCCGAATAGTGTTTACATTAGTTTTCAATGTTTTCAACCTTTACATTACTGGACTAAAATAGTCTCTAGAGTCATCGGAATGTATTCTAACCCCGTTGTGCGCTGTCTTTGTATGTAGCCCCAAGCGATTTCCAATACCGATTGTATTACTAACGTTTTTGCGATAGTGTTTATATTAGTTGTTCAAGTGTCAAAAATGGCTTACGCGTATAGCAACTCGAAGTTGATGGCGATCGTTTCAATTTATGGTGAAGCAAGACAACATATGGCATGGTGAAGCATTTGTGTTATTATGAAGCAAGACAACATTTGTGTTAGTTCGTAGAAATTGGATAAGACGGGTCCAGATGTGTTTACACATCGGTGGACAAAATTTTGAACAGTTATACTCTTACATACTTAGATTTTTACTTTCTGTGACACTGTGACATNCAGTTTGTGTAAATATATAATAAATTAAAATCACATGAGCAAATTTTTTGTAAACCACAAAAAACACGCCATTCACTCTTGTAACAACAGCATGAGTGTTTATATAAATAATTCAATAAATTTCCATATTATTAGTAATACAATTATTTAACATTGCTGTTAACCAATATACCTTAATATTGTACTGTATTAAAGTTTGTTTGACTCCTGAAGTATAATTAATAATAATTATACGCGTGTACAACTACAAAGTATGCGATAATCAAGACAAAGATCCGAGATGTCAGGTTAAGACAACTTTTTAATTACCTAAAATATTTATTACCGAAAATATGTCTTGTTTTTAAACATCGTTAGAAATGTCAGCACCTATTTGTTTATGATTTATATGATTTAGCGAAATTACCAAAATATAGACAGATAAAATTGATATTCATAAAGGCTAGATTATATGATAAGATGATTTTATTATTTTATTGTGTTTTATTATATAAGGTGTGTTCCAAAGTAAAAATAATTTTTTTTGTTAAAACCGATTTATTCAAAATAGCCCCAACTCAACAAAGCGATTTGCACGATCTAAAAGCATGTCGAATGAGTGTTTTAGATCTTCAGTCCTTCAGGATGTCGGTACAAGCCCTTTGGATACCTTCTACGTCCACAAAACCCTTTCATCGGCAAATGCATTTTTACGAAAATGTAAAAGTCGCGCGGTGCCAAATCAGGAGAATACGGTCACTTTTGACTTCTCCAAACGAGATTTCTTGGGTTTTGGTTCGCCTAGCTCCTTCCACTCGGCACTTTGACGCTTGGTTTCTGGATCATATTGACTAATGAACTCTGCCACGGGATAGACAATCATCACTTGGTTCATCAATTGAAACGTTTCGGTAAAAGTTTTACCAAAATTAAAATAAAATTTAATATTAGCTCTTTGTTCGATGCTCATTTTTGTACCGATGACACACACATACTACCACTTCAGACGCAATAATACCGCTTCTAATCGTCCAAATGTCATGAAATCTTGACAGTGCCTCAGTGAAGAAACTACCTTTCCGACGCAATTGCCAATAGATGGTCTCACTAGGAATACCTATTTTTGAAGTACTGTTTACTTTGGATCGCATCTTGTATATATGAAAAATCATGTTGCAACTAATTTGTTGATATTACATTATTCATGTTTTAATAATACCCGTTTGTTATGACTGGCTTACTCCAACAATACCTTTTTATTAGAATTTGATAATGTACTTACTAGACAAAACTGGAATGTGTTTTCATTTTTAGGACTGCTCTAACCAATAGAAGAGTAGATTATCACTGAATAATTTATAAACTTCCCTCCTACATGCCCCTATATAGAAATGATAAGCAACAATGTGTGGAAAAGAAAATATTAGAGATAAGCAACATTAATCGAAATTAAGTTCATTTGCTATGTTTTTGTTTAGATAAGGAGGTTGCTTTAAGTCGAACCAAGCTGATGCAATTTGTACAAGATTTAGTTGCAGAAAGGATGATTTTGCTAGATTTCAAGGACGATTTTGCATAAAATAGAAAAATTGTATGGAAAATGTGATTACCGCTACTTAAAGTGTATTACAGTTTCTATCTTCTATTTAAGAAATATTAGTTATGTAAATAGAAACCTGCAATTATGCTGGAAGTTTGTGATCTCCATAGGCATCCGCAGGGTTTTTTTTACGTATCCTTATAATTTTACTGTATTTGAAAATGTATTAAAATATTTTCAAAACTTCTTACGTTTCAATTAGCTACAGAAAATACGTAAAAGTGAAAATACTACAAAGCCTAGATAGAATTCATAGAAGGTTCCAGTATCATATCGACTATGTTAAAAACAGATCACTACATTCTTCTTCTGAAGTGAAATTTTGAAGTATATAATTTTATATTTGAGTTAGGAAAATTAAAGTTCAGTTCAAACATTTGTTTTTAAATATATCGCAGGGTGATTCACAACTTATTCGAAAAAAATTAGGAATAGATGCCTCATGAAAAATATAGTCAATATAGTTTTTCAAGTGTCAAAAGTGCCAAAAATAGCAACTCGAAGTTGATGGAGATCGTTTCAATTTATGGTGAAGCAAGACAACATATGTTATGGTGAAGCATTTGTGTTATGATGAAGCAAGACAACATTTGTGTTAGTTCGTAGAAATTGGATAAGACGGGTCCAGATCTGTTTACACATCGGTGGACAAAATTTTGAACAGTTATACTCTTACATACTTAGATTTTTACTTTCTGTGACACTGTGACATGCATCAGTTAATAATGTCTGACAAATAGAGAGCTTTGCACTAAGCCGATTAGATAAACAAGTTCAAGAGAGAATATAGACTAACTGTTTATCGAGATCGTTATCGGCACACTAGATTTACACATCACAATTATGGGACAATAATTATCTGGTCTGAATTTATGTTTTGAACTATGTCAAATACTTTTACCGCTAATATAGGTGCAAGTTTCAATTTTTTTTTAATCAGAGCAACACTTGAACAGGTTTTGGAAACAAACCATTTAGAAGTTGGTGTGAATCACCATCATTTCATAAAAGTAAAATTAATGTCGCTCATCAAGCAAAAGCGGGTGAGGTCAACATTGCTTGAAATATATCCTATACGTATTCATCCTTTACTAAAGCTGTCTCTAAATTTCTCGTATTTTTTATTGCCTAGGTGACCTTAGTTGATGTTGTGTATAAACAAATATTCGCCGTGTAAATTTAGAACCTTCTAAACGGAGACCATTACAAGCAGATATTTTTCCGGTTACAAGGCAACGAAAATAAACTATTTCGTCGCGTATCATTTTAGATAGATACAATTTATACAAAATAAACTTGGATTTTATTTACGGCAGTAGAAATACTGCCAAGTCTTTTGCAAAACAATGCGAAAATAACACATTACTCATATAAAATAATTCCATTACTAGAATGAACCAGAAACGTGTGTAGTAACGCCACTGGTTTGTAGTACGGTTGTTTCTACAACTGCAGGTTGAGTTGCAGTCATAAATTAGACGAGAAATAGGCCATCTCCGCTATGTGTCTTGCCAGTAAGCGAGGAGATGTTATATACGTGGGTCTTTCAAAACATAACAACAAATTTTGAAATAAATATTTGGCAAGTGACCGCATTATCTGCATCCTGCCTAAGAAACAAAGAGCCTTTTGTTTTGTTTAAAGAACGATTTGATGAGAGTTAAATTTTTTTATTTTAAAATGAGCTTACTCCATATACAGTACATCGAGGATTCGTATGTTCTTAACATCTATTAAACATATTATATTTCTTAATCAATAATTTATCTAAAATAATATGAACAATCTATTCAAATATTATTAATGAAAAAAATACGTCTGACGTATTGAACTTATTAAATAATATAACCCTTTAATATGTCAGGTATTTTAATGTGGGTGAAATATAAATGTCTATTTGCGGATCTAATTCAATGTTGGTCGGGGTTCTAGTCAGCAGAGTAGTTGTTCATTGTAGTGTAATTAATTAGTCGATTGTTTTGAAGTGGTTTCTTTTGCGTACGTAGACATTGGTGTCAAAGATGTCAGATGGCAACATCTGTTGGAAACTTTTAGATTAATTTAAATTAACTTAATACTTTTTAATGTAAAGCAAAAGTTCAACAGATAATATTAAGAAAAAATGTTAGTTTCCAAATAGAATAGAAGGAATTGCATAAAGGTTGCTTTTATACGAATAAAAAGTGCATTTATCAGATATTATTAAGTGATGGTTCTATTAAGATGAAGAAAATCTTTGTAAAGGAAGATTTGCACTTCCATTCTTCTTACTACTACTTACTACTTTTCTAAGTACCTGCGTACGTTGTTCCCTTTAAATAAACAAAATTTAGGAAGAGGACTTGTTTTTGGAATCAGGGACATGTCTAAATGTGTGCAAGTAGACAAATAAATTTATTCAGATGAGCGCAATTGTGATGTTGAAATTTGTAAGTATATTGTTCTATTCCTTAACAAGACTTTAATGGTGATTACATTAACATGTATTTATGCCTTAATCGGGTGCCTATTTATATGTTTGTGACAGTAACATAGCTGTAACAATTTTTACTCAACATTTCCTCATCCGTTTTAGGTTGATTAAAACGATTGAGCCCAAAAAAGGAGCTAAAAATTAATTTTACATTAGCTACGGTATTCTTATTTTACAAAACGTATGGGAAACAAGAACGCAGGTGTAGATACAGGAATTTAATAAAATTGAGTACCTAGTTGAGTAGTTCTTACCCAATCGGAAATACTTATATAAAATTTAATTGACAATTTAAAAAGTAGTTCAGTCTAGTTTGTCTTAAATTGATTTCATTAATTTTTTATTCTCATTTAAAACTGTTAAGCTAATTCTAATTATTTCCAAAAATTTCCCTAAATTTTCATAAAATGAAGTAAGACAGGGTGTTCCGGAAATATGAGGATACATTTTAGAATGTAATTTACAAATAAATGTAATAGTACAACTTTTTATGACATGTTTTCAAAAACTCAGTAATTCAAAATTATTTTGCATAACTAATTTTCTGTCAAGCCGTTTTTTTTTCAAATTTGGCACGTACACTTATTATTGACAACAAATTATATGCCAAGTCTTCGAAATTCAGAAACATTGAAAGGAATTAAAGGCCCTTATTGTCTAGGAAACCGAGCATAACCTTTTTACATGCAATTTTTCAAAATATTTAAACAAATTAACAACGAAAAAAGCACATTAGGTCCTCTTGTTTGAAGTCTATAAATACAACCGTTGAATCACTAGTTTAGTCACTAATACCTATGCAAAAAAATTTAATACCTATCCAACTTATTCAAATCATTAAATAATGTTGCAAAACTCAAAAAATAAAATTTTCTTCTGTTTTTGTTTCTAATAGCTACAACAAACACCAATACAAAATTCAGCCACGATTGGTGAACTAACATATTTCCATATTTTAAGGATTATCTTTTCAAGTGGCTTTTTAAAGATTAATTAATTGCAGGAATTGTTATTTTTTTCAGAAGTGTTGTTGCAGTCGCTGAGTCATTAAGTAAGAATATGAGATGTTTTTTAAGGTATAATGATTTTATTGTGTGTATGTTTTATTTCAGTAGTACTATTTGGATAGATTATCCTTTATTTTAGATAAATGTTAATGCCAGCATATCCTGAAGTTTGGTATTAAAGTGTAGGTACTTATACATATACAGGCTGTCTACTATAAGAGGGCCACTACTATGAATCTCGCTTAATATATATACAGGGTGGTCGCGACGTAATGGGCCAAAATTCATGGGTAGAATCCCCAAGTAAAAATATTGCGATTTAGCCGAACTTACCTTAGTCCAAAAGTTGACAGTTAAAGAGATACAGGGTGTTAAATGTAAAATATTATTTCAGTTTTTTTAATTTATTCCTTAACAAATGCAAATATCCTCACAAAATTTTGGAGATTGGAGTTCTTTGAGTAGAGGAATTGAAATCTGTTCACATTTTTTTTAAAGTTCATAGAGGGCGCTAGCTGCAGTAGATTGAATGAGTTAAAAACGACATAACTTTTTTGTGCTTTAAGGTATCTCATCTTTGGTTACAAATTCTTATTTTCCAACTTTTTTACACAAAAAAGGTGTACTTTATTAAAGTAGCTATCTCGCACCGTTTTCGAGATATTTGGCTTTGAAACTTCCAATGCTGTTGCATTAAATTACAATTAAGTACCTACAGGTATTATTAATTTAGTGGTAAAGTTTCTTAAGTAGGATTTGGACGCAAATCAAATAATTGACGTCTTCCACTTGTCTTATTACTGTCATTTGTATGCTAATTTCTATTAAGTATTATTCGTATCTAATTAAAATCACATCTTAGCTTACAAATTAAATTGTATACTCGTACATAAATGTGAGATAGAATGCCGAGGTTTTCGTTTTTGGAGTTACATGAAATCAGTTGTTTATGGAGAAACTATAAACACTTGAGAAGAACTTTAGTAGCAGGTTTTAAATGCTGCAAAGTCATTTCGCATTAAGGATTTATACTTTAAAATAAGACAATCTTTTAATAAACGTGTTGATAAATGTATTGAAGTTAGAGGTGGATATTTTAAGCAATTATTGTCAAAAAGGCATATTTTTTTACTAATGTTTACTATTTTACTGTTCATTACAATTTTTAATTCTAAATAAACCCTTGTTTTTGACATTTCTAAATTATTTTAATTATTTCAACTATTAGCATTGGAAGTTTCAAAGCCAAATATCTCGGAAACGGTGCGAGACAGCTACTTTCATAAAGTCTACCTTTTTTGTGTAAAAATAGTTGGAAAATAAGAATTTGTAACCAAAGATGAGATACCTTAAAGCACAAAAAAGTTATGTCGTTTTTAACACATTCAATCTACTGCAGCTAGCGCCCTCTATGAACTTTAACCAAAATGTGAACAGATTTCAATTCCTCTACTCAACGAACTCCAATCCCCAAAATTTTGTGAGGATATTTGCATTTGTTAAGGAATAAATTAAAAAAAACTGAAATAATATTTTACATTTAACACCCTGTATCTCTTTAACTATCAACTTTTGGACTAAGGTAAGTTCGGCTAAATCGCAATAATTTTACTTGGGGAATCTACCCATGAATTTTGGCCCATTTCGTCGCGACCACCTTGTATATGACGCACGTCAAAAATCTTTATGTTTGGCTAAGAATTCTTGATACTAAAATCATAGGACCTTACTTCTATGATGGTAAACTGATGGGTGCTAGATAATGCAAATTCTTAGCTTCAAAAAAGTTCATTAATTCATAAAATTTTTTGTAGTTGACCGGTTTAATACAATTTCTATACATTAATCTACATTTTTGATACCAAAATTAAAAAAATGTAATAAATATAAAAGATAAAGGCAACATGTAGTACATCTCATGAAAACAAGCAATTTTTTGTATCCACGGCCTGTTTTGATGAAATTTTTTTTTGTCCTCGTAGAGGGCGCAGCAAAGTACATACGATACTTCAAAAACTTGTTTACACTAGGTGAAAGATATCAATTTAGCCATAAAATTTTATTAAAATAAGTTTTCTCTATCTCCTAAAATAAAAAAGTTAGAGGGCCCTAAACTTTCGGTACTTTTCCGGTTTTTTATGATTTCTCATAAAGTTGGCCATGGATCTCAAATTTGTTTTTTACGAGCATCAAGGCCCCAAAAAATGCAACAAAAACATATAAAGATTTTTGACGTGCATCGTATATTAAGCGAGATACATAGGAGTGGTCCTCTTATAGTAGACAGCCTGTAAATGATGCTTTTGAAGTAAAATCAAAAAGTTTATACCTAAAAAACGTAAGTATAATTTTAAAACGCTTATACGAAATGCTTAGGCTGGAATTAAGGTATGATTCAGATTCAATTTTAGCGTATTTTTAGGTCAATTTCGAGTACCACACGGGCCCTCACGCCAGCCGACCGCGCCGCCCATGCCCTTAATACTCTTCCCGCATCTAGATTTACAATTCATGTTAGGTTATAAATATACACGCGAGGCAGTACCCCCGGTATCCTTACGCCAAACAAGTTATAAACACACCACATTGACTGCTTTCAATACTCACAATGGAGGGCAATTTGGATGAGAAAGAGAAAATGTAGAATGGGCCCCGTTTGCGATCGGTCGATCCTGCGTTCCACCACTCGCGCGCACCACAATTCCACCAAGAACGGCTTGGCTTCACTGCAACCTCAAACGCTATCAACGGCGAACTGAGCTTGGTAACCGGCGAGCAACATCGTATCTATATGTATAAAAGCATGCTGCCCGCTGATGTTTACTCTAACTCTACTTGACATAATCATTTACTGTTTATCCACTTTTAGCCGATATTATATGGATCTATTATTATTAGATGTCGTGTACTCAAGATCGCGGTGAAAACACTTGCGGTTCATCAACATGCCTACAGTTTCCATATTCAACACAGTGCACAGGGTTATCTACTACATTTTGAATAAATGGTAAATACAAAAACTCTAGGTATTTTCTTAATTTTTAAATATTATTTTTCATAGAACAATTGACCTGAATTTATGGTGTTTTAAATCGAATACCCTGTATGTTTTTCGACATTTGAAATCTACTACTGTCCCAACATTCTACATACCTGCGACAAAAATAAGTAGATACAGGAAAATCTTGCCGTTCGCGGGGGATAGGTTCCAGGAGTTTCCCGCGAAGCGCAAGTCATTGTGTTAGTGTTTAAAACAGAATTAAATATTAGAAACATAATTCAGTTATTTATATATACAGGGTGTCCCGGAAATGGTGGGCAATCTCTCGGATATGGATAATAATGAGAAAATAATGTCACAAGTTCATATAAAATTTTTTCCTCCGGGCTCACCCTGTAGAGTTATTAGCTCTTGAAGTTGAGAATTAAAAATGATTTTTTTGCTGTAACTTTTGTATTCTTCAATAAATTTTGAAAATTTTTTGGCTGGATCTATAATTTTTGAAGCTGCTTTGGATGATAATATAAAATCCTCGATAATAATTATGGGGGCCCGGGGGCAAAGCACCCCCCACCAAAATTTCTAGAAAAAAAAATTTTGTTCCGCTATACTCCAAATTTTCCATCATTTTATAAAAATTTATGGTATTCTACGTAAAAAAGTTATACTTGTTGAATATCCATAAAATAGATATTTTTTGAGATAAACCCGTTTAAAGAGGAAGGTACCATTTAATTTGAGACATTTTATTTAATTGAAACACAGATTTAATCGTGGTTGGCTTTGACATGTCAGAGTATTCCAAAGGCAGTTAAATTGTCAAACTTGTACGTAGTTTTAAATCTAAGACTCATCTCATAATTTGTTATAAAATATGGAGTATTCCAATGAAGAATATGCTGATATGCATTTAATGTACGGGCGGGCTCTTTGTAATGCTTCGGCAGCAAGAAGATTTTATCAGCATTCTTATCCTAATAGAAGGATTCCGGATCGCAAAACTTTCGAACGTATTGATCAAAGATTAAGAGAAACTGGTAAAATACGATTACTATTATTAAACAAAATGGATATTAAATAAATTTTAATGTCTTTAGGTCAGTTTGCTCCTGTTACTGCAAACAGGGGTGCCCCGCGAACAGCACGTACAGTTGAAGTAGAGGAAAATATACTGGACGAAGTTGCTGCTCATCCAACAGTTAGCATTAGGTCATTATCTTCTTTTACCAATGTTCCAAAGACCACTGTTGCAAGAATCCTTAGAGAACAGCTTCTTCACCCTTACCATATCCAAAAAGTGCATGCTCTTAATCCTGATGATTTTCGTGCAAGAGTACAGTTTTCTCAATGGTTTCTTCAGAGACATGAGCAAAATCCTATGTTTACGAGATTAATTCTGTATACTGACGAAGCAAGTTTTGGGAGGAATGGAGTTATTAACTCCCATAATTTACATTATTGGTCTGATGAGAACCCACACGCTATTATTGAAACTAGGCACCAAAGACAATTTTATGTTAATGTTTGGAGTGGAATTATTGGTCCTTACTTATTGGGTCCATTTGTGTTACCCCCTAGACTGAATGGTCAACGTTACCTAGATTTCCTTGTGCATCAATTACCACAACTGTTAGAAGATGTTGATCTTGAAACCAGAAATGCACTGATATTCATGCACGATGGGGCGCCGCCTCACTTTAGTGCTGCAGTAAGGGACCATTTAAACGAGGTATATCCTAATCGCTGGATAGGTCGCGGTGGACCTATTCATTGGCCTGCCCGAACTCCAGATATGAACCCACTTGACTTTTTCTTTTGGGGGCACTTGAAAAATCTTGTTTATTCCACACCTGTAACCACTAGAGAAGAATTAGAAGAAAGGATTTTTTATTGTGCAAATGAAATACGACAAAATCCTGAAATGTTATGGAGAGTGCAACAGTCTTCTGTTAAACGAGCTCGTATTTGTATAAGAGAAGGTGGAACTAATATTGAGAATTTATTATGAATTATATTAGTTACAAAATTTTGATTGTCATGCACTTTTCGTTTAGTTAGTTTAGTTAAGTCCAAATTCTCATAATTTGGAACACTGCTATTGCAAATTATTTGTCCTTTATTCTGATATGTAAAAGCCAACTACGATTAAACCTGTGTTTCTGTTAAATAAAATGTCTCAAATTAAATGGTACCTTCCTCTTTAAACGGGTTTATCTAAAAAATATCTATTTTATGGATATTCAACAAGTATACCTTTTTTACGTAAAAACCATAAATTTTTATAAAATGATGGAAAATTTGGGGTACAGTGGAACAAAAATTTTTCTTCTAGAAATTTTGGTGGGGGGTGCTTTGCCCCCGGGCCCCCATAATTATTATCAAGGATTTCATATTATCATCCAAAGCAGCTTTAAAAATTATAGAACCAGCCAAAAAATTTTCAAAATTTATTGAAAAATACAAAAGTTACAGCAAAAAAAACATTTTTAATTCTCAACTTCAAGAGCTAATAACTCTACAGGGTGAGCCCGGAGGAAAAAATTTTATATGAACTTGTGACATTATTTTCTCATTATCTATCTATATCCGAGAGATTGCCCACCATTTCCGGGACACCCTGTATATTTATGTATATTTATTCTGGAACAAAATCTTGAAAAAAATTTTGAATTTCATAATTGTTTAAAGTTACCTCACATTGAATCGACTTTAAAACATAAGGCAAATGAATTTTCGGAAACAAAAACACTTAAACACTTACAAACTTAATTTTGTGTACTTGGTGGTACAGATTCTGGGATAGACCTCTTCTGGAAAAAGTCTGTCATTGTTTTTTGAATTTGATGGTTTTTCAATTCATTTAAAAGTTCTTTTATGGTGGAAAGAGGTTATCCAATCCTCTGCTAATAATCATACTCCTCTGCAAATATCTGGATCTATCTCAATGATTTCGACGTTTTAAACTGTCTATAATACTCCTTCTACACTTTTTGTTCTTCTTCCTTTTCTGAACTCGAAACGAAGTGTTCTCGAATTAGTTCTTCAATTTCTGTATAAGTGAGACCGTCGTCTTCATTTCGGATCAATTCTTCCACATTTTTGTCCTCTATATTTTCGAAACCTTCCCTGCCCACTTGTCTACTTATTTCTACAATTTTTTCAATGTCTCTCTGTGAATCTGGTTCTACTGCAATTTCCTGAACACACTGAGGCCATAGCTTCTTCAGCAAGCATTAATGGTTGACAATTTTACCTCCGCCCAGGAGGCAGCAATATTTTCTATTGCATTTGAAATAGTAAATTGGTTCCAGCATTCTTTAACAGATATTTCTGGATTTTCTTCCAAACGGTGCAAAATATGAGAAAAACTACGTCTGGTATAGTAAGCCTTAAACGTTGCAATCGTCAACCAAGCACTTTAAAAGCTGCCCATACATATGCACTGCTTTGGGCCTTATTATCGAGAAAGCAATAAATATGTAACTTCAAGTGTGTTTATGTTATCCTAGAAAATTGATGAATTGAGACAAGGCTAAGGATTTGCTATGTATCGAGTTCTTGCATATGTACACTTATGATTATTTATGGTTTCTCATAATCGGGTTTTCACCTGTAGAATTATGTGTAAAATTCGGACCGCGAACGACAAAGCAAACGTCCCGCGAACGGCAAAGAAGAGGTGACATCGATGGCTACCGCGTAAATTTAAATCCGCGAACCACAAATTCGCGAAAAGCAAGGTTTTACTGTACTACACTTACCTCTACCCAAATTTGCTTCGTTAGTCGATAGAGAGCATCAAATTTGACAAATAATAGTTTTTTCAAATAATTGTATTAACAGAACTGTGAAAAATACCCCCTCCCCCCCTTGAACTAATCTGTTGATAATGTTGAGTGGGTATGAGATAAAATATACAAAGTATCTATATCTATATCTTAATTTTATTTTACTAGAAATTGTAGGTGTAAATCAATGCTGGACGGAAGCTGTAGCTCGCAGAGTAGTTACTTCCCCAAGTCGTTACTTAAAAACAGTACCTTTTTTATTGCAAACGATATTTCAAGTTTTTTCTCTTTCGTGTGTTTTTCTGTATTTGTAACAGTTTTTCGAGGTTTCATCAATGCATATTCGGTGTAAATCAGAGTTAATGTATAATGAATGGTAATCAATAGGAAATTATGCTTTGTGGAGTTCAGAAATTTATAGTTAAATGTTCTAACTAACCTAATTCCTGTCATACAAATTACTGGTTTTCCCTTGTAATATACAAAAATATTATACGACATACCTGTTTAGTAATGACGTCACATACGTCAAATAATAGGCAACCCTATAGTGCACATTGTCATGAAGAATTTCTCAATGTAGTATTGCATTGCCCATACCGCTATTTTATGTAAGACCGCTATTTACACGGAAAGTCACATTCGGATCGTGAATTGACACTGGCCAGGCACTTCTGCTCTGGTTACATAACTGCAAGATATCAGAGTCGATGTTCGATCTCACTTCATAGAGGCTGTGCCTCGGTCTAGAATTTCATGGTTCGTTAATTATTGAACGTTCCCTCAGAGTTGTGGGTGTCGCTCTGCCAATAACATTGGGCTCTTCAGATATCATCTGCTGCGGGTTGGGGTTTCATCATGTTTATTTATTATATGTACGGTCGTTTGTAAATTTATATTTACCCAACGAAAAGCTAAACAAACAAGCTATAAATAATGTTAATAAAGTAAATAGTAATACATTCTCTTTGTTAAATAATTTTAAAAAATAGAACAATTTTACGAATTTGACCAGTTTGATAAAAATTATTCGCTGGCGCGAGTGTCAATTTTCAGAAAAAATTAAATTACCCTGCATTGTATTTTGTTTGAGGTCTGTTAATGTTCTTTTAAAAAGCTTTAGTAACACTGCTATTTTTTTATAATTATTGAATAAATAACAATAATAAATGAATTAAAAATATACAAGTGTAAAAAAAAAATTTAATGAATTTTATAATTTACTCACTCAAAATCATATGTTCTGCTTACAGTCATGATATTGCTTTATAACTTCTGCAGAAAATTATTAAACTTCTTTCAAATAAGGCGAGTAAGTCAGGCAGGCGGAGTTAGCTTATATTCATTTCGAAATGAAGCATTTGCTCAGGTCCTTAATACTGAAAGTTAAAAAACTCATTCTCATAAACTTTTATAATATGCAAGTCTGATGTTTGAACGGAAATGTATTTTTTAACGTTCCAGGTAATACTGAAAATATTGATACGACTGAAACTTTTATTATTGGATGCTGAAAATCTGAAATTAATTCAAACCGCTTTCCGCTCTCCTTATTTCCGGTTTACCGCTCCGAAATTTTCGCTGGGTATTTGACAGAATACTCCGATTCTAGATGAGGTGTGTGATGTCTTATTTTATGTAAAAACACTCCATACGAATGTTTGTTATGATGGGAAATATAGGTCGATGAGGTTCACATCACAAATTTTTTTATCATAGTTTGGAGAATTGAAAGGAATGTCTGATGTTGTTATCGTTCATCGATCGAAATAATTTTTGAGTTACGTATAAGGAATATTTTATTTAAGACCTACCTCGGTGTTTTTTTTTTGTTTTTAATAGGTCTGATTTTAACAATTTATTTACTTGTCTCTATACCCAGGGCTATTACTGACATTTTGTTTGTTTCTCAGTTAGTATAACGACTAATTAAACGGCTCAAAATGTTCAACAACGAGGCAAAAATCAAACTTTTTTACAGTGGTTTAAATGAACAGAAGGAGACAAGGCAGAAAAAATATTTTATAGAAAGTGTCTAGACATAATCAAAAACCTACTAGTAAAAAGCTAAAGATTATTGTGAAAGTGAAAAAAAAAGTTAATCAAAAGTTCTTAGAGCTGCTCTAATTAATACCCATTTTGTCTTATGTTCTTCTGGTGTACTGCACTGATTTTTTTTATTGTGATGCCTTTTTAACTGCCGTATATTTAACTTATTTCCCATTCGTAAGAACTTTAATACTGCTCAAATTATGCCGCTACCATAACATTTATTTAATAATTCTTTTTCTGATGTAGCAGCTTAATATTAATCAATTCTTTTTAGATAAATATATCCGATAGGTAGGTTATATACAGGGTGTACCATTACCAAACTGAGAGAGATACACTAACCAAAGTTGGGCCGGACATAGCTAATACAATGCGAAACATCGCCTTACTGTTAAAACTGTTGTCACCGCCGTTCTTGGTTGTCAAAATTCGAAATATTCGGAATTGTTTCATTTTCGTGGTTACATACATACTAACCGAATTTGGACAGGACATAGCTAATATAATGCGAAACAACGCCTTATTATTAGAAATGTTGTCACCGCCGTTCTTGGTGGTGGAAATTTGAAATATTTATAATATTTGGACAGGACATAGCTAATTTAATGCGAAACATCGCCTTAGTGTTGATACTGTTGTCACTGCGGTTCTTGGTGATGAAAATTCGAAATATTTGGAATTATTCAGTTTTCGTTTATGAAAATATACATAGGTATTGAATTTGCGCAACCAAGAGAGATGCACTAACCAAATTTAGTCAGGATATAGCTAATACAATGAGAAACATCGCCTTACTGTTAAAAATGTTGTCACCGCCGTTCTTGGATGCGAAAATTCGAAAAACATATATGGAATTATTCAATTTCCGTGGCTGAAAACATATATAGGTATTGAATTTTCCAAACCGAGGGAGATGCATTAACCAAATTTGAACAGGACATAGCTAATACAATACGAAACATGGCTTTACTGTTAGAAATTTTGTCACCTTCGTTCTTGGTGGTCAAAATTCTAAATGTCTGGAAATATTCAATTTTCGTGGCTGAAAACATACGTATCGGATTTGCACAATCGACAGAGATACACTAACCAAATTTCAACGGAACATAGCTAATACAATGCGTAACATCGCTTTATGTTAAAAATGTTGTCACCGCCCTTCTTGGTGGCGGAAATGATATGTATTTGGACACGATTTTGAAAAAAAATCAGTTTTGCCCCATATTTGGGCCAGTTGTCACCCAAAAATTTCACTTTTCCCCGAAATTCATCGGGAAGTGATGAGTTTCGGCTACAGGATCGTATTCAGCGCGTCGAATTCCTTCGGGAATGATATGTGGGTCTCTTGGGTTTGGACTTTTTTTTTGTTTCTGTGTAAATAGCGCGTTTGCTACTTCAAAACCGCATATGCGCAAATAATTTGCAAATTGTCTTGTGCGAACAAAGCCATTATTATCAGAGAAGAATGGGTTAACTTTTGCGATAAGTACTATCCACAGTGTTAACGAAAACGGTTATAAAAATAAACACGGTAGTAGAGTTAATCTTCTGAGTAAACATTGTTTTGTTAGCGATGAAACTTTTACTTCCGAACGTGATTTTTTCACTATTATAAATAGGAACTCTAATAAAGGCCTACCTTATATCCTTTGTCTTATACATATACATAGTTTAGAATAGATAGCTTATAATAAATAAGACTAGCAGATACTATAAACTCGTTATTAAATTAAGATAATTAAGTAGAGCATAAAGTGAAACAATTTATAGTGGACTGCTAGATTTACTATCAAACATGTAAGTATGCAAAAGTATGTGCCAATTTTTGTTTTTTTGGTTAGCATAATTAGAATACGTAGGATAACAGATGCCTAACAGTGATGAGAAATAGAAAAATTTCTATTAATATTTTTATTTTCGTATAAATGAGATAATGCCGTACACGTGACTTCGTTAAAGAAATATTTATGTAAACATTTATCGATAGCTATAGGCAGTGCTATAAAATAAATACGTACGTTTTAATTAAATATGTGCCACTAAACGTTGTCGAAGATTGACATTCTACTGTTGGATCGTGTTTGATTACAATTTCATTTGCGTTGTTTACAATAATATATTATACGTTCTTTATAATCCAAAATATTTTACGGAGATTATGCAACCAAGAATATTTTGTAACGGAAAATTATGCTTCTTATTTCCTCTGATGTTTCTAAGGGAACGATGTTAAATATAAGTTGTTTACGTATTGATGCAATTTATGCAAATTAATGCATAGCTGGGGAAAATTATGAAGACAGAAAGTATTTATTATTTTATGACTTAATCTGGTATATTCCTGTGTATAATTGAATTAATAAAATGAAACCTATCCAACTATACAACCTAAGGTAAAAAAAATAGTAATTTTGGCAGACAATTTCGTCTGGTACGTAAAATATCAAAAATACTTTTGTTTTGCCAAGTCCAAAATCGATTTCGTGCCTCTTCTTGTTGCAGTAAACATCCCTGTCTAGACGGGATTTCTGATAACAACATCCCTACAAATATCTGCGATCTGAGTATATTAAAGCTACACATTGGGACCTTTGGATATTTGGAAAAAAGTGTTCTTGATTAACTTGACTTTGTCCAGAGATATTTGGAAGGTTTCAAGCTTATTGTTAGATTACATAGTGGTATAATAATACAAGAAAGTACCTATGTAAAACAAAAGTTACAACGGTTACGCGTGGGCAAATGATGCACATCAAAATTCGAAATGAGCTTTGAGGTTAAATATTCAGGTTTATGATACAATAACAACTTAAAAGTAAACAGGACAACTTGATTCGAAATCTCGCACTGAGGTTAAACCACTTCGAATTTTTAAAACTAGAAATAGATCAAACTTACGAAGACCATAACTAAAGCTGATACAAGCACTTTGAACTTTTTGGAGACACTCTTTATCTCCGAGAACCAAAAACAGGCCAATATACAGCCATGCAATATGCAATGGTGGATAATAGCAGCGAATCACAGATTTTTAATTTAATTTCAGTACTAACTTTCAGCTTGCCAAAAAATTTCTGAATAAGATAGTTGACATGCTTGACGAATCTAAGAGAATTGTCCATTCAAAATAATAGTAAAATATGGGTTATCTATAATGACGTTCTTTTTATTTTCAAAAATTAACATTTGAGTTTTAGATTAATTTAAAATAAGATTATGAGCCAAATATACCTCGAAGATAGAGTTTAGATCAGTATTGATCAGGGCCACAGCTGAAGAGATGTCAGATGAACAAAAAGAAAAATATAATTGAGTGTCATCTGCATACTGATGGGACTGACAATAACGGAGATAACTACAAAAATCAGCAGTATAAATAGAAAAGAGAAGAGGACCCAGAACATTACATTGGGGAACTCCAGCAGAGATAAGATTAAATCTGGATACGTCAGCGTTCAAAGTAACCCTCTGGCATCTGTCCAACAGATAACTTTTAAAGAAAGCGACAGTAATGTCACTAAAACCGAAATATTTTAACTTAATACAGAGGGTTGTATGATCAAAAGTGTCCAATGCTTTACTAAAATCAAAAAGAATAAGACAGGCACATTTATTTTTATCGATGTCACTTATAAGATTATCTGTAACTTTAAGCAGAACAGTATAAGTACTATATTGAGCTCGAAAGCCAGACTGAGTATCAGCCAGTATATTGGCTTTATTACAATAGTTGCTCACTTGTTCAGAAACTACTTTTTCGAAAATCTTTGAGAGGGTAGGAAGAATACTAATAGGACGAAACTTTGAGATATTTGTGGGGTTATTAATTTTCGCGACAGGTATAATGTTAGTATCTTTCCACGCAGAAGGAAAAACTCCAGTCGCGAGGCATTTGCTTATAAGAAAAGTAATATGATTGCTTAAATATGGAGTTACAAGAGGTATCATTTTTAAATCATGCCATCAGAGCCTTTAGCAGAAGATCTAAGTTTACCAATGATTTTGTCAATTTTATCCACAGTAACATCAGTAAATACAAACTTATTACCTGATTCATCATAATATTTGTTAATATAACTATCCGAAATAAGAGTACTAGTATTTAGCGAAGGGTGAGACAATGGGGAAGCAAAAAAGTTAAGAAAGTCATCGGAGCTAGCCACATTCACAGAACTAGATGTAGGTTTTGAATTAATATTTAAGTTTTAAGAAGTTTCCAAAAGTTTTTAGGATCAGTTTTAAATTTATGATTTAAGAAAGCTTTTAGCCGTCAGTTAAATTAGCCTTAGGAAGTCTGTAAATACAACTCAAACAAATTCTCTTGTCATTAATTTTTAAACTAAATTTGTTCCAAAGCGGAGTCAACCTTGCTTTCCACATCAATTATATCAAATTTAATACAAGATTTAATGTAAAATGCTATACGCCCACCACGCCTAGACCGGTCCTTTCTTACAAGATTATAACCATTAATCGTTAAACCTGCATCAGGAATACCCGAATCAAGCCAAGTTTCCGAGAGACCTACGATGTCAGGCTCCTCATCTCGTAATAAATTCAGAAATAAGTCATATTTAGCACATGATGAGTGAACATTAAGGTGAGAGAAACTCAATAATTCTTTTATCATTTATAATTAGCCTAGACATTTATTTATAGAACTCCCTGCAAAGAAAAATAGTATTAATTCATAAATAGTAAGTTTAACTATATGAAATAAAATTATACTAGACAATAAGAAGTAACAGCAAAAAAAGACAATAAGATAAGCGCTGCACAGAGCTCAAAAGGTAGTCGTACGCATCCAATCATAACTAAAATTTCAATTCTCTGTTTTTCGCTTAAACAGGAAACCATTTTTCAAAATAATTTAACAACGAATGAAATGGAACTAAAACGATCCACGTTATACCTAAGGTACTTACACTCTGGTGAATTTTATGTGTTTATCGATGTGATTTTTTGAGAAAAAAAGCTTTAAAGTAAGTAGAAAAAGATTAATAAAGAGTAGGTACGTTTTTTAAAGTACTGAAGAGACTATGATTGTTTGAAATGGTCATCACTATGACATAAAAGGCAATTTTTTACATATTTTTGACAACTTGACAAAAAAGTACGTACAACCTTATATAATCTGAATTCGTCTTAAAAAATAAAAAATATTACAGAAAACTTACAATTTTTATTTACCAATTGCCCCGTTTCAGTGTTTTTTTTTAATTTCAACTGGAAAAAATATGAATTTTGTTTCATTATTTTGGGGCATACTGTATAGTGATTTTCAGAGAAAATAATTAATAAAAGATATTTGAAAACATGAACATCGACAATTAATGTTGGTATCGGTGTCCCCCGTAGAGTTAAGTTTGAATTTTCCTGAAGAGATTTTAACGTCATTATCGGTGAAAAAAGTTGATTATAACCGACTATTATATACAAAATAATACCTTCTACCGAAGACATTCCGAAAACATTCAAAGTAAGTCCTATATTTAATAGCATTAGAATCTATCTATTTGAAACCCATTGATACACCAAGATATTCGAGCAAGTGATTCGCAACATCGACCATTTACAACTTCGGACATGTCTCGAAGTTTCCGGTCGCCCAACGATGCATCGTATATATTCCAGGCGCTTATTCTATTCTGGATGCATCTGACCTGAAAGTTTTTAATAAAATAATCTCTCTACCTTCAACGACTATCGATTGGTTGGGAATGATGGATTGCGACATTATACAAACAACCACACCAGACCAACACGTGTAACTGCTGAAGTTTGAAGCCTTCCATGCTCCGGAATACCTGAAAGCTGTGGAATCGAAATTCCTTCATATTCAGAAATGTATGTTATTCATGTTTAGTATTCAACGGAATACTTGATTACTTGTGACTTCCTTTTGTTTCGTTTGCTTTTGAGTATGTCCTCGGATACCTTTCAAATGAGATTTTCATAACGCTATAGCACAGCATAGTTGTATGTAAACCAGCAAATTCAGATGAGCCGAGATCGTAAGCCTATAGCAGACCGCGTTAGTTTTTGGTCTGGAGAGACACTCCACAATTCGACAGATGTGTGTAATAAACAGAGACGCATGTATTTAATATTTTACAGTTTGGAAATCGTATCAAAAATACATATATTCTATTATTTGCTCTCATATGTTTTAACTCATTTTTTAAGGTACTAAGCTAATTCAAACAAATTCTGAAATCAAATGAAGTCAAACAATGATTTTGGACACCAGACAGACCAGTATGCAAAAGATATTCAATCTCACAGACTGCAAACTGCTGATACTGCGGGAAACAACTACTTCATGGGCTCCATACCCCATCTGGTATTGTATTATACCGCACTAGTATTCATTAGACAGTTAGTAACAAACAATTATTCAAAATAAAAAAATTGAAATGTTTAAATAACACAACCACACAAAAAAATCGACTCTCGGGCCCAGATATTAGATATTAGATATTAGATATATATTTATTAGTGTTAGTACACAAAAAGTGTTTACACACGTCAAAAAAAAATAATTATAGTAGTAATATAAAAAATCATTATGAAAGAAAATAATAATAAAATGCATATACAACACAGTACACACACGCGTATAACAGTATTGACACGTAACTAGTTCATAATTTAAAAAACAAAGAAAATGGTAATAAAACAATACAAGTACAAGCAATAAATGGTTATCAAATGTTAAAATAAAATATTTGTAAGAGTAACAAAAGTGTAACAAAACTAACAAACAGTAAATGGTACATGTTAAAATAAGATTATGAGTAATGCAATAAGAAAAAAACTGAAACAATGCAACTGAAGTGTGCAAAGCCTACGTCTAAAATAGTCATATTAAGGTGAGATCACTTTTTAAAAATTCTTGCGTAGTATAAAATGCGTTGGTTAATAGAAAGTGTTTTATTTTTCTTTTAAATAAAGTAGGGTTGAGATGACGTACTGGAGCTGGTAATGCATTAAAAAACTGGATGCCCAGATATGATGTGCCATTACGTGTTTTACTTAAGCGATGAAAGTTTAAGTTTATGTCATTTTTGTTTCTAGTACTCGTATTATGAGAATGGATGGCTACGGACAGTAAACGACTCATTTTCTTTTACGTACAAAAGACACTGGAGTATGTAATTACATGGTAATGTTAAAATACCAAGTTTCTTAAACTGTGCTCTGCAGTCATCTCTGAATTTTAAACCCGAGATTATGCGAATGGCTTTTCTTTGAGTAGCAAAAACGGTATCAGCTGAAGGTGAATGACCCCAAATCAGGATTGTATATGATATTTGGGAGTGAATAAGACTATGATAAGCAGTAATTAACGTTTTTTGAGATACTTTGCTAATCAAGTTGCGGATTAAATAAATACCCTTGGAGATCTTATTGCAGAGGTAGTGGGCGTGCCTGTCCCATTGCAATTTCGGATCCAAATATATTCCCAGAAATTTTACTGTATCAGGATTGTTTACATCGTCTATTTCACGCAAGCTGAACATCAATTTTTCGGCCTTAGATGCGTTTAGGCATAGGTTATTTGAAGTAAACCAATGTAATGCGTAATTCTCGATTATTGGAATGTCCACCGTCAGATCATCCAAAACATTATTAGCAATGGATAAGTTAGTGTCATCAGCGAAAAGAATCGCGAACACGTCGTTTCTCACAGATTTTGGGAAATCATTTATATACAGTAGGAATAGTAGTGGTCCCAGAACAGAACCTCGAGGTACCCCGTAATTCAAATTTAATGTTTTCGATTTGTAGTTGTTATGAACCACGTATTGTTGTCTATCTATGACATAGATACGACTGAATAAATGATATGCTTTCACGAGTACAACCAGAGGTCAACCATATTTATTATATGTTTTTTGGGTCGCTGAATCCGAATCCATTTAACACCATCATCTCAGGATTTTTCATAACCTCAAAAAAAGACGATATTCTGAACAATTAAACCATATAACCTTAAGACTCAAGCTTCCAACGCTAAATCCAATTAACCAAATCCCATGTAACATGTAACCCAATAATACCCCAACCTAATAAGTCCATGAACCCAAACCCCAATAACCCTATAACATAGGCAATGTGTATTATTGCAAAACATCCATAGCTGTGGACTCCTTGAAAACTCTAGCGCTCAAACTCAAAACGCATTTATCATCATATTAGTAATATAATTCTTTGGGTTATCTATTGTTATCCTTTGGATTTCCATTTCATTTAATCTGGTCAAGAGAGATTCTTAACATTAATCATTCATTTATTTATTTTAGTTTTATTGATTAATTTATAGTACAGTCTATCCTACAAATTAATTTATTTTTCAAAAGTTTTCAAACCACCTCGTGTTGTACATCGGGTAATGCTGTTACCGACGGTCCTACCAAAGTTATAAAAAAAAAACTAGATCTTTACCGTAACACTCGGTTCTTTGGTGAATGGGATCAAAGTACAAGGTAATGAAATGGTGGTTAGGGAATCGTGAGGTTATGAATTGTAGAATCATGGGGGTTTTGTGGTTTGAATGCATAGGTTTTTAAGATATCCTCAATCACGTTAACGTTTAGCCATAATACAGATTGCCTATGATTTATTAGTTACGGGGTTATGGGGTTATAGGGTTATGGGAATTTTTTGAATTTGAGTACTTGGGTTATTAGGGTTTGGATTCATGAGCTTATAAAGTTGGGATATCATTGGGTTAAAGGTTTAAGGGATTTGGTTAATTGGATTTAGCGTTGGAAGCTTGAGTCTTAAGGTTATTATGGTTTAATTGTTCAGAATATCGTTTTTTTTGAGGTTATGAAAAATCCTGAGATGGTGGGGTTAACTGGACCTCGGACTCGGATTCAGCGACCCAAAAAACGTATAATAAACGTGGTCCCACCTCTGGCCCCGAAAGTCGATTTTTGTGTACCTGAACGTAATATTTCTGTAAACTTTCTTCTTCAGATTTTATATATTTTGCATTTCAATTGTCATAAATCTCCAACAGAATGTTCGATTTTGTTACAAGCAATATATCTAGCCAATTGAGGGGACTTATACGATCCAATTATATGAAAAATATTGACAACACTATTTTTACTGTTTTGGATCGAAAACAGTAACCAAAAAAAAACAAAAAACATTAATTACTTCAAATATCGCACAAACTACTTATAAGACTACTTTAGGTTAATGTATATTAACCTAAATCACGTTTATTAGACATCTAAAATTGTCTAAAACTTTATGAGAAAAATTTGAATATTTCTAGATCATCTCAAATATACCCGTTATAAGTAAAACATACAGGGTAGCCCATCGAAAACGTACCGCAAGGCATTACAGGGTAGTAAAGAATTTTTCGGCAAAATCCAAAAACAGGTCAAATTTGTTTCTGAGGGGGACAACTTTTGGCTCAAAAAGCATACCAAAATCTTCAACCCCCTAAGTGGGGGTGCTATCCCCTAAATTTTTTCAAATGGGAATGGGGGTCAAGTGGGGGGTCATTAGAAAGGGCTTTTAATTCTCTATACATCGATTCTTACTTTTTGAAAATCGATTCATTATTTTAGAAAATATGCAGCTTTGAAAATACGAACAATATTTTTGACGAGAAATGCGAAAATCGATTTAATTTTACTTCAAAACTTACGGTATTAGTCAAGTAAATGCTGAAAATGTTGTCCGCCAACTTGCATACAATGATACAGGTTGTCTTCAAACCGTTGTCGAACATTCTGGAGCACTTGCGGTGTTACTTCGCGACATACATTAATGATTCGTCCTCGCAGATCTTCCAAGGTATCAGGTGGAGTGCTGTAAACTTTGCTTTTAATGTGCCCCCAGAGAAAGAAATCTAAAGGATTTAAGTCGGGTGACCGAGGGGGCCACTCAATTGCACCTCTTCGTCCTATCCAGCGTCCTGGAAACGTCTCATTTAGGTAATTGCGCACATTGAGCGAGTAATGTGGAGGAGCTCCGTCTTGCTGGAAAATCAGTTCGTGTTCATTGTAAGCAGGGTCGTCCTCTATGATATTTGTTAGAGCTGGGTCGATGACATTTTGTAGTAAATCCAAGTACATATCGCCTGTCAAATTTCCAGGAAGGAAAAAAGGACCTACAATGGAATTTCCAAAAATACCTGCCCATACATTCAACTTCTGGGGGTGTTGGGAGTGTGTCTCATGGAAAATCCTTGGATTGGTATCAGCCCAGTAACGACAATTATGGCGATTCACTAAACCATTCAAGAAGAACGTACACTCGTCCGAAAAACACACATTAAAGAGGAAATTATCGTTTATCGCTCGTTCAGTCATTATTTCGCAAAATTGCAAACGACGATCAAAATCGTCTTCATTTAGCTCTTGCACTAGCCGAATCTTATAAGGATGGAATTTGTATTTTTTTAATATTCGTTGGACACTTGTACGACTCACTCCTGTCGCAGTAGCCAATTGCATTGTACTCAGCGTACTATCCATTGCCACTTGCCCCAATACCGCTATTTCCGTAGGTTCATTTAGTACCGGATTTTCAACCTGCCTCTTTTTGTTATGAACGGAGCCAGTTTCGCGAAATTTGGCCACCAATTCGCGAACAATTTTTCCAGACGCATGTTTCTCAGGATGCCGTTGGTTGAACAGTTCGGCGACCCGATTTCCGCATTCATTGTTTTTGAAAAAAAGCTCAATAATTTCTACTCTTTCTGGAATTGAGTACACCATAATTAATCAATTTAAAAGACTCGGCAGTATTGGTACTCTTCAACTACAAGTCACAAGACAGTTATCTAGCAACTTCTTGTGGCCTATCTAAATACGAAACAAAAAGCGGACAATTTTTTGCTCACCAAAATCAGGCTAAAGAATTCGCAAATCAGAAAAAAAAACAGCGAATTCTTTTGAAGGAATTTACCAAGCTAATACCGTAAGTTTTGAAGTAAAATTAAATCGATTTTCGCATTTCTCGTCAAAAATATTGTTCGTATTTTCAAAGCTGCATATTTTCTAAAATAATGGATCGATTTTCAAAAAGTAAGAATCGATGTATAGAGAATTAAAAGCCCTTTCTAATGACCCCCCACTTGACCCCCATTCCCATTTAAAAAAATTTGGGGGATGGCACCCCCACTTAGGGGGTTGAAGATTTTGCTATGCTTTTTGCGCCAAAAGTTGTCCCCCTCAGAAGCAAACTTTACCTGTTTTTGGATTTTGCCGAAAAGTTCATTACTACCCTGTAACGCCTTGCGGTACGTTTTCGATGGGCTACCCTCTATAATATTTGTCTGAACTAACCAATGGAAGTTGAATATTTCGTATCATTAGGAAAATGCTTATCAAAATCGAACAAATACAAATTATTTACTGAGTTTAAAAGGTCATCTCACAAAAATAAAAAAATATGTTTTTGTTGATAATTCAAAATCAAACGGTCAATGTTCTCTATGGCAAGTTATTCGTCATCAAATTCTGTAACTCTACCCAGATTTGAGGGATGTTTTATTTCGCAAGATAGGCGAGATAAGGAAAAAACAGTGTAACAGACTGTAGTACTGTAGTGTAGTACTCGTTAAAATAAAATACTTCCATCATCATTAAAACGCGTTTTAGAGGATAAGTTCGTCGGAATATTATTTTTAATTTACTTTTAACTTTTTATATTTTCATGATCGACAACTTACCTATAAAAAAATTGATTATAGATGAGATATGACCTACAAAGAAAGTCATATCTTAATTGCAGTTTACGATTTTAAAAAATTTAGTTTACAATTTTATCTGGATTAAATAGATTAGCCTTATGAAACATATTAAACAGGCAACGTTAAATTTGTAATGTGCAGTCACTTTAAATCGACTTGCAAAATTCGTGGGCTGCCCGTAGCTCACTACTATATCTGTAAAGTGTTTATAGTGGTGGTCGTGGTTACTGTCGCGCAGCAGTGAAAGACAGTGTGGGGGTAGTATATTTAGGTAGATATATAAAATATGCAACTACTCCACAATCCTTGTAAAATTTAAATTTTTCATTAGCAAAGCCACAAGCCGCAGTTTGCGGCGAATATCAAATTCAATAAATCGGATGAACGCCGCAAAGCAACCAAGTTTTTGCCGCCCCGGTTGCGCCTTTATAAAATCATAATCCCCAGCTCCGATAATCCCAAAAAAAATCCCGACATTCCGTCCGCTTCCTGCGCGGGGTAATAAATAAATCAAGTGTTATATTATAAATCACCCCCGTGCGGTTTTTGAGCGCCTTCTTCGAGAGGGCATGAATTCGGCAATCTGGGCAGGCCGTTTTTGCGGCGGAATGTATGCGCCCACGGCCCGGATAACCCTAGTTGGGAGCGATAAGCGGAAAGGTGGCGGAGTTTTTAACCGCTCGCATAAAAGCCACAAAGCGGTAAAAAATAATCCTTTATTTAGCGCGTCTGTATGTTCAGGATTTGGGTTAATTAAATATTGTTTTGCTCAATGCAAAGAACAAGATGTGGGGAGTAAAAAACTAGCCGCAGATGGATTTTGTTGGCGATGGTTTTTATGCCGGATCTGTGGCAACCGATTTTTACCTGGAATAATTGAAATTTTGTCATATAAAAGTGCTCTATGGGCAACGAAACCAGTAATTAATTATTTTCTTATTGCAGCACTATATTATAAAAAGTTGCTGTATCCCTGTATAAAAATGGAGACAATATCATAAAAAATATATTGAAGTTGTAATATTTTCAACTTTTACATTGCTGCGCTACTGTAGTCTCTAGAGTCATCGGAATGCATTCTATCCGTGTTGTGCGCTGTCTTTCCACGTAGCCCCAGGCGATTCCCAATACCGATTGTAGTATTAACGTTTTTGCGATAGTGTTTACATTAGTTTTTCAAGTGTCAAAACTGTCTTACGTGTATAGCAACTTGTAGTTGATGGATATCGTTTTAATTTATGGTGAAGCAAGACAACATTTGTGTTATGGTGAAGCAAAACAACATTAGTTAGTTGTTCATTCATTTTATTAATTAATAATAACAATAGCGGCAAAAGCAATTGAATTTGCTGATATAAAATAGGTGTTATAAAATTTTATTTATTTCTCTCCTTAAGAAAGAAATCCTTTCAATTTTTTGTCCGTTCATTTTTTATTACACTTTGTCGCCGTGCCGGTCGCCGACTGCATGCGTTGCGTTGCGCAAGGTCAGGTTTCACAGTGGACCAGTTTTCAGTGTCGTGCAGAAGTGTATTTTTAAATCCTTTTCGAACTGCCCTTTTTGATTTTTGTTTACAAAATTGTATTTATAAAAGCCCATGTACAATCAAAATTTTTTTTGGATAAGTTTTGAATCACCCTGTTATTGCTGCTTACCATATTTTGCGAAAATCTGCCACAAGTCATGCAATTTGTAACACTATCATTGTCAAAAACGAATACGACGTTGTGCTCAGATAGTGTGTAGCATTAGCATTAGCAATTCATAGTTTTGTAGGAAATTAACTGCTCTACAAAAATGGTCTCTTATGATTAGTTGATTAAATAAAGCGTTTAAAAGATATTCATCGTCAACTTCAATGCACGCCAATTTTAACAGTTTTTGATTAATAATAATTCGGAAAATTTCAGTTTAGTTTATGAGTTTCAGGGAAATTTATACAAATTTGAGTTTCTATGAACAGAGAAATGTTTAAACTATTTTACTAGTTTTTTTTAGTCGTAAGCATGTATGGTTACATCGAAAAAAAATTAGTGCATTATTTTTTACTGAGTCAATGATTCATTAAATCTTGAAAAAAATAACGTTTTTGTTAGTAATTTATTATGAAAAGTATTAGTCTTAAAAAAAAATTTTCAATTTGTTATAAAAAAGTTTTTTTATTTAATTATCAAGTGAGTTATAAAATTTCAAACATTTTGGTTTTGTGCTGATTTTTTTTTGTAATTTTAACCATTGAGTATGATAGCGAAGAATTTTTTTGACTGCATTAGGAGCTCCACTAAAAACTCAAATTTGTATAAATTTCCCTGAAACTTAAACTAAATTGAAATTTTCCGAATTATTATCTTTTAAACGCTTTATTTAATCGACTAATCATAAGAAAGCATTTTTGTAGAGCAGTTAATTTCCTACAACACTATGAATTGCGCATTTCATAATGATTTTTTGTTAACGAGTTATAAAACTCATAAGCAAAACAGATATTTGTCTTAAAATAATCAAACTTCAACCTCTAATATCTTTTAAAGAGACCTTTTTTGTAGAGCGTTCAATTTCCTACAAGTATATGAGATATTTTTAACGAACAGTTGATAGAGAGATATTTTTTTTCTAATACTGAGGAAAAAATGGAAAACTGTAAAGCGGAGGACCTTCCTATTAAAATTAAGAGCTCATATTTGGAGAGAATTTTCTAGAGGTGTCTAGCAACCTATTTTTCAGAGTATAAAGTAAAAAAAAATAGTCGATTTTTTTGACCCACCCTAAGGTATATATGATGAGGATCCAATTATATAAGGGTTAGCTACTGACCCTTGGTTTTGTGCCGGCCCCCAGGTAGGGACTGATTATAATGGTTCTAAATTCGCAACTTTAAATTTGAATTTGGTTCGTAAGTACACGTACTGGCCAGGTAGGTACTTGTCCCTGGTTATATAACTGCAAGTCGTCAAAGTCGACGTTCGTAAACTTCTAACCCAGCAAACGTTTCTTTAAATTATACACAGGTAAATCTTGAGTAATATAATTATTGATTATTATTGACCAATTGGAGAAACCAACATTTGGATTGTTAGAAATCGAGCGAAGACCGATAATGTGGACACTTAACCCGAGAGGCAAGGGCTAAGTAAAATAAACAAATTCCTCGGCTAGGGCAGATGAGATACATTCACCATTCAGCACTCAGCATTCAATATTCGACGACAGACGCCCTTATTTACTAGCTGTTTTAAATGCCTTATAAACTTTTTATATTTTAACTAAAAACTTGTATTTAATGTAATATATTATTATATTCACTGATAATTAGTGCGTTTCTAACAGGATGAAGTGTTCATCATTTCACATTTTGTCATGGTGTCAAAAAAAATCGTGTTTCTTATTCTCATTGGGAAAGTCATATTATTTTTTGCAATGTCAATCATACGAGAAAAAGGTGAAGTTGAGAATGGTACCCGATGTAGTAATAATATACGAGTGAATAGGCTGATTTTAAACAATTTTCACGCTGATAAATAAATCTACTACAGTAATCGTCACAAGTATATAAATATTTTTCATAACAGCAACTCCTCTAAGATAAACCTCCGCTGTTAAGTGGTTGAGAACGTAAACAGAATAAAGTATAAAGCGTATATTAAAATTTATAGCCGACTTTTGTAATACATTATTCAATTAAACTGGCAAATTGATTTTCCTTGTTCGCATAATACACGTATTCAAGGGAATAATGGCGGTTCCTCTGTATAACTTTCCCATTTTTCATTTAAGCGCCGCAAAATTGAATAACAGGCGTACTTGATTTTACTTTTGATTGGGTTTATGCAAAACAAATCAATCAATTCTCATTGTTTTCGTCAACTGATCGAAGCCGATTCGAATGGTATGCATTTCGTCTGGCGAGAGTAAAATGGGCAAGTTGAATGAATGCGACAAATGGACACCTAATGGCGATGAGGGTAAATAGATTAATATTTATTAAAAATGTACAATAATATGTATATCCAAGAAAGACCGTTGTAGTAAATTAATATTGTCTGTAATTTCTTATGACCTTTTGCAGTATTTTGTTACTTAACTAGGTATTTTGTCTCGATACAAAAATGGAAATTTAATTATTTAAAGATATTGAAATATGTAGTTATTTAGTTGCCTTGATCAGATAGTGATGCTTTAAGGGCGATGCCGAGGACAGAGCCCTGAAAAGCATGAGAACCCTGTAATAGTATGTTTCATTTGTGTTTATTTATATGTATTTAGTATGAAGATAAAAAATAATTGAAGAGTGTCACATTTAAGGGGTCAAAATTTTAACGTTAAAATGACTTAATTGATATATTCAGGACGGGGAAAATATTATAATCAAATACGTTATCTTCTGAGACAACTCTGGTTTGTCATTATTTTCAGAAAGATGCGAAAAGTATAAACATGTTGGTACCATCATAACTTCTTTTCTAAATATGAAAATTTATATTTTCTCTACTTAAACGTCCTTTTACGCAATTGATCGCTGAACACGATTGCACCATATTTAGTTTTCACAAATATTTCACATACACTAACTTACGGTTTTTTTATACCGGTATATCGGTGTACTATTATTGGTTTTACCAGTATTTGCCTGTACTAGCTTCATCTGCCTTGCACACATCAGCGCGATTGACCTCTCTTTCTAGGGTCAGTCCATTCCATAGTTACTGTCATACATTATCTGTACCAAATTTCATTGAGATTGGTTAATAGATTCCGGAGATATAAAATTCAATTTTTTTTTTACAATTTCAACACTCTGTATGTCTAAAACGATGCCGTTCTAGACCTATGTATATAAGACAAACACCCACTGTTTTAAAGAGATCTATCTGCCCTCGAAGTTTCCTGCATAAAATTCGGACCACCCTGTATATCAGAATTATTTATTTTATATTTAATAAATAATAAAGTAATATGTATTTTGGCGTAAGCTAGAATAAATGAAAAATTCCAATTATTAATAAGCTTAGCATCACGATGTAAATATTTTTATTTCAACTATTTCAAATATTTATAATTGCTGCATTGTACATACACTTCAGTATATTTTCCTGCATTAAGGGTACTTGCCGATGTAATTAAATCGTCCCAAAAACCCTGATACGTACACTTGGGCAGGCAATTCTTGGATATAAGTGAGAGATAGCGAAGTGATGCAGCTCTCTTCTCGTCGTGCTATTGCAGAGTTCGTTATCAAATATCAACGATTTCCTTTTGTACAGGGTGGGCAAATAAGCGAGGTAAGCGGCTGTATCTCAGAAACTAATGATCGTAGAGAGCTACGGTAAAGAATTTTATAGGTAAAGTGGGCAAGGGAAAATGCTGGAAATTATTTTCAAGTTTCCAAGATGGCCGCCAGTGGACGTTTCCACCATCTTGAATTACATAAAGTTACGTTTCTCGCGATTTTCCCCAATGAATGTAACAAAAAAGTATTTGCGTTTTAATGTTAACTTAAAGTCGAACATTTTTTGTAAAAACAATTTTTCTCTATCTTTCGAAATAAAGTGGTGGGGGGTATTTGAATGTTGTTTTAAATAAATGCCTGTAACTTCGAAACGGCTTAATGGATTTGGATAAATTTGGTATCATTGAAAAGAGCATTTCTTGGGCTTTTAGGTTTCTCGTAATCATGACAGTTGCGACCTACACGGCCGCCGATAGAGGGCGTTATTCGATATTATAACCAAAATATTGGATTTTCTCAAAAAATTTAAATGCGATGATATGACTTTTTTTAGACTAGAAAATAGACAAATGACCAACCAATAAGCCTGCGCAAACCGCATCTTAATATCTTTTTCCTAACTCAAATTATTAAAAAAAAATACTAAACCAGGAAAATTCATATATCCCCATTTAAAAATGCATCGGTTGCTTTCGATAAGAAGGCAAGTAGTAGGCCATGGAAATAAAAGACAAACTCCTCTCTAAAATATTCACAAGAAATGTCAGTTTATTTAGTGCTGTGATTTTAAGTCGCACGTTTTCGTATTTATAAGCGATTTTCCTTTTAAATAAAGTTGTGGTCCTGAAAAGGACCGATTTTGAAAAAAGATTAATGCCTTCTGTGTTCAAATTGCCTTCCGTCATATTCCACACATTGTTCCAGTCTTTCTTGAGTCGACAGAACCGCAGCCTCGATTTCTACCGCTGATAGTTGACGAATTGAGTTTCGAATTCTGTTTTCCATATCCATTCGTGTTGTTGGTGGAGTTTGAAAAACAATGTCTTTTAAGCGTCCCCACAAGTAAAAATCAAGACATGTCAAGTCCGGAGATCTTGCCGGCCAAGGAAATAGGCTTCCCCTTCCTATCCAGCGTTCTCGAAAGGTCCCGTTAATATGGTTTCGGACATTAATTGAATAATGTGCCGGACAACCATCTAATTGCAGAAACATAGTTCTCCTAGTTTCGAGTGGCACATCTTCCAACAAAATTGGCAAGTCGTTGATCAAAAACTCTAAGAAGCGGTTACCAGTTAAAGCTTGATCAAAAAAATAAGGTCCAATAATTCTGTCCCCAATGATACCGCACCACACATTTAGGCTCCAGCGTCCCTGGTGCTGCACTTCTCTTAACCAATGCGGATTTTCAGCGGACCAATAATGCATATTATGACGGTTTACTCTACCATCACTACTAAAGGTAGCCTCGTCGGTCCAGAGAATTTCCGTTAAGAAATTTCTGTTTTCCTCAAGCATGCCTAGCATCCATTGACAATAATTTAATCTATTATCGAAATCTTGTTCATTTAGCGCCTGGTGCAAAACTATGTGGTAAGGATGTAATCTAAAAGTAAAAAACAACATATGCGTAAAAATAATATAATCAGAATAACACTGAATTGTGTATTTGAGAGTATGTGCTAAGATACTTGGAATAAGATAAAATTATTTACCTATAATCTTTCAAAATATTTCTAACAGTTGTTCGTGCTATTCCCAAGTCTAGAGACAATGTTCTAGTTCCTACATGTCTATCAAATTCTATGTAAGCCAAGACATTGATAATGTTTTCTTCGGTCCTTCCATTGCGACGCCTGCGACGTTTAGGACGACGAAAACTTCCAGTATCGCGTAATCGCTGTACCAAGCGCGGAAACATTCTTCTCCCGTAATGACGGCGATCTGGATACCGTGCCGCGTACTGTCTTGCAGCTATAGCTGCATTTTGAAAACACTCGAAATAAATCGCAATCATGTCAACGGCTTCATTATTTGTGAGAGGCATTTTGATTAAAAAGTACTCAAATTATACGCAATCAACAATATTAGGCTGCGTGTGACAAAAGTTTGACGTTACTTGGCAATATTTTTGTTAGGCGATTGTCGTGTCCATGGCCTACTACTTGCCTTCTTATCGAAAGCAACCGATGCATTTTTAAATGGGGATATATGAATTTTCCTGGTTTAGTATTTTTTTTAATAATTTGAGTTAGGAAAAAGATATTAAGATGCGGTTTGCGCAGGCTTATTGGTTGGTCATTTGTCTATTTTCTAGTCTAAAAAAAGTCATATCATCGCATTTAAATTTTTTGAGAAAATCCAATATTTTGGTTATAATATCGAATAACGCCCTCTATCGGCGGCCGTGTAGGTCGCAACTGTCATGATTACGAGAAACCTAAAAGCCCAAGAAATGCTCTTTTCAATGATACCAAATTTATCCAAATCCATTAAGCCGTTTCGAAGTTACAGGCATTTATTTCAAACAACATTCAAATACCCCCCACCACTTTATTTCGAAAGATAGAGAAAAATTGTTTTTACAAAAAATGTTCGACTTTAAGTTAACATTAAAACGCAAATACTTTTTTGTTACATTCATTGGGGAAAATCGTGAGAAACGTAACTTTATGTAATTCAATATGGTGGAAACGCCCACTGGCGGCCATCTTGGAAACTTGAAAATAATTTCCAGCATTTTCCCTTGCCCACTTTATCTATGAAATTTTTTACCGTAGCTCTCTACGATCATTAGTTTCTGAGATACAGCCGCTTACCTCGCTTATTTGCCCACCCTGTACATCGTCACGTTTTTCGCTAATACTGAGTTGCAAAATAAATCGTTTGTTGTGTTACTTAGTGTGAGTTTATTCTGGTGAACAGTAACCTTCCCCACACAGTAATAATGAAGCAGCCTAAAAGAAATATGTAAATTTCTTGCAAGATAAAAAAATTTCAGTTATTTTATTTTACATTTTAATCCAGGTTCCTTGCGACTTTATTCTTACGTTGTTTTTGACAGGCTAATTGGAAACAAAGCAAATAAATATTATTCCAGTAACGAAAGCGATAAATCGTTAACGTCCTGACATCATGGTTTCGGTTGTCGTAAGCACGCGGTGCAGTCCGACGCCTTCAGAAGGTCTCCGCCACCCTCCTCATCTTGAGACGACTGGAGGCTTTTCACGTAGCGTAATTGTCACCAAACAAGAGCCATTATTCATGTTAATTCACGCGAGATTCTTGTCGTACATGCCGAACCAGACCAGCGGCCACCTCTTGGCTACAATTATTGCTATGAATATTGCGCAACAGCATAGAATTTGGGACTAGCTAGCATAGTGGACTTTACAGGCTTTGTGCTAGGATCTTTACTCGAACACTGCAATGGTACACATTCAGCAGTAATTCATCGAAAGATTATTTGATCGCTTTTATACAGAGTGACCAGCAAGGAAGTTCACAAGGGGCTGAAATTTACGCATACTGGTACTTTCACAAAATTTTATAAGGTATTACCTATATGTAGTACTTATAAAACCATGTTGGTAATTCTTCATTTTAATTGTCGATGTCGTAAACATTGAGGGATCCGCCCCTTTTCTTAGATTTTGGAAAAAACTGCGCAATAATTCTGTTTTTTATAATGGAAACTAGTATTTCAAAAGAATTTTAATTAATAGGTTAACAAACTAGACATGAACGAGGTTGATGTTGATATACGAAAATTATAACAAATAAACATTAAAAAAATATATGAACAGGGTTTAGCATTGTTGTAGTAAAAATATGTAACACAAAGCTATGTTTCACGAAATCGCAAAGGAAACCTGAAATAATTTTCAAATTATTGTTGTGTAGATTCATAAGAAGGCTTTGATCACCATAAATTACATAATTTCTAGGCAAATGTAGAGACTTTTATGTGTAAAAGCTAAAGTTTTACATTTTTGTAGTCCGTTGTTTTGGTATATTATTATTTATTACTCACATTTCTAATAGATCGATCTTCACCCATCGAGTTTTCTAATGAAATTTGAACTATTCTTTCACAAGTCGGTGTAGGACCTTATAAACTACTGGACTCGCCCTACTGTCATTTTGCCTATATGTACAGTGTAGGAAAGTACCGATGGTCTATCAGAAGTTACGTGAGAGCGATAAAGTAAGCCATAGAAATCCATGTGATAGACAAGGATGGCTATAATGAAGGCGTCTAATAGTCAACGCCCATTTCGCCCTTCCATAAATAAGAGGTGGATCTTATTTGTGGAAGGGCGAAACGGGCGGTGACTATGAGAGGCCTTCATTATAGCCATCCTTCTCTATCGCATGGATTTCTATGGCTTACTTTATCGCTCTCACGTAACTTCAGGTAGACCATCGATACTTTCCTACGCTGTATAAACGGCAATCGCTCAGACGTGTGCGAGAGAGATGGAGCTAGTAAGGGCTTAAGCTTCGTTCACAGAATTTCGACTGCAGCGCGCTACATTTAATTCAACCAATCAGCCAGCTATACTCGATTCCTTACCCCTTTTTTCTGTTGGGCCGTATTCAAAGACTTTATAAAAATAATATAAAGACCAAAAGACAAAAAAATCATTTTTTCCAGTAGTATAGGGCTCTATTATTGTTACTGGCCTAATGAACAGTACAATATTTGAATTGTTTTAGCTATATTCCAAATAGTTTTTATAATGCCTTATTTATGTATTTCTCCATTTATTTTCCTCATATCGTAAACTCGATCGGTTAAAATTACTGCAAGCTCTTCTGACGTAGTTGTTTCAAATATTTCATATTTTTCTGCTTTGCAGAACTAAATAAATTGAAACTATGTCGATGCTTTCTTCGTTCAACATATCATTTGAAGATAATTTTTGCTAAGCACATTTCAGTTAAAACTTTTTCGTTGTATTCGGTTTGATGCTAAATAATAATTTGAAGAGTAACACATTTATAAGCGGCAAAATTTGGACGTTAAGTAAAACTCTTCAAATTATTTTTTAACATCAAACTGAATATAACGAAAAAGTTTTAACTGAAATGTGCTTAAGAAAAATTCTTTTTAAATAATATGTTCTGCAAAGCAAGAAAATATGAAATATTTGAAACAACTACGTCAGAAGAGCTTGCAGTAATTTTAACCGATCGAGTTTACGATACGAGGAAATTATTATTTATGTATAAGGCACTATAAAAACTATTTGGAATATTATATAGCTAAAACAATTCAAATATTGTACTGTAATTAGGCCAGTAATATAATAAACCTTTTTACATACCTACAGTACTGGAAAAAATTATTTGTTTTTTGTCTTTTGGTCTCTATATTATTTTTATAAAGTGTTTGAATACGGCTGAACAGCAAAAAGGGGTAAGGAATCGAGTACAGCTAGCTGATTGGTTGAATTAAATGTAGAGCGCTGAAGTCAAAATTCTGTGAACGAAGCTTAAGCCCTTACTAGCTCCATCTCTCTCGCACACGTGTGAGCGATTGCCATTTATGTAGGCAAAATGACAGTTGGGCGAGTCCAGTAGTTTATAAGGTCTATGCATTTACTTCAAAGTTTGTTTATGGCATTTTGTAACGGTATACCCGTGTACCATCATTTGTTTTACCGGTATTTGCCTCAATCTGTCATCTGCCTTGCACACATCAGCGCGATTGACCTCTCTTTCTAGGGCCAGTTCATTGTTTACTAGGTCTATGGTGTAGGGAAAGCACCTGTCAATCGAAAATTTGTGAGGTTATATTGAATGTTTGCTTGTCTGGAAGACATCGGTTTGGATATGGTCGTTGATATTCCCTAACTGAGGCCGTGGTACTACACACAGAAAATACTGTTGTACAAATTCACACAATTGTTCCTAAAATCGTGACAGGAATAAATTGTGAGAAAATTTGACATTTACAATGTGATTCTTTTGTACAGTTGTAAAATTATTACCAACAAATTATAGATATTCTTAAATATTCAAACAATATTGTATGAAAGTCTGATACAATTTATTCCTGTCACGATTTTAGGAACAATTGTGTGAATTTTTACAACAGTATTTTCTGTGTGTACCGTTACACAGAAATCATGTACGCGTGTTCTTCATCTGAATAGATTAAAGGCATCATTTTAACACAAATGACGCAAAAAATAAAGAACCAACTGTCAATGATGACAATTAATGAACTGACAATTATAGTTATTTACAACATAAAGGAGGTAAATTATACTTAACTGCTGCGTGGTGTATAACATTTTATGTGCTCCATTATGGTTCGTGAAATAAAGATTAAATTTTATTTTTGATATTTCTTAATTAATTCATTTTGACATTATTCGAAATCTTGCAAAGTCGCCTTATTATTTCTAAATGAGTGATTTTCAAATAGAAAGTGCAGTAAATGCTGCCTGTGAATTTTTGTTGCCCGAAGTCGACCAGCATATAGAAATTTCAAAGAATGGTACCAGAACAAAAATACTGGTGTTCTGAAATGTCACTGCTAGCATATTTCATGGAGAAGTCAACAACTTTAAAGTCACCGGCGAATTTGTGAGTGATTAAATCAACTATTTTCATAAAGGAGAAAAAATAACCCAAGCTGAGAGCATTTTTGAAACGTAAGAATGAAGGCTATACACCTAAAAAGTCAGACATTTGTATAAGAGAACAAGTCAACGATTTTCTCGTTCAGGCACCCGATAATACATATTTGCTAATGAAGGTAGTGACGGTCTTAGGCATTGGAGGAGCATACCCTTCTGATGAATTATGCAAACTTATTTTGGAGTCAATTTCAAAAATTTTGATGACATTATTGTAGTTACAGTTCCAGAATCTTAAAATTGTATGTCACGTACTTATGCAATTACTTCTCGTCTGGGTTCTGTTTCTCACCTAGAAATTCTCAAGAAATATATCAAGATTAGATTGGAAATTAAAACTGAAATTTCACGCTTTTCTATTCGCTATCAAGCAAGTAGTCGGCAAGAAAACTAGAATATCCTGAAACATATACCTACAGGCCATTCATTCCGAAGAACATCGGCAACGTTACTGACTAATACAGGAGTTGATATATTAGCAATTAAGAGACATGCTGGGTGGAAATCAGCCACAACTGCAAAAAGTTGTGTTGCTGACAGTTTAAGTAACAAAAATTAAATCGCCAAAAGGATTCTTCACAATTTTCAACTCCAGGTTCTAGTAGTACGTCGCATCATGCTGTTTTAATGGATCAGTCGGATAATATTGAACCGGTGACTGAAATGGAGCGGTCAAATCATTTTGAGAAAAATGTGACAATTAGTAAGTGCGAGGGGAATAATTATCCAGATTTATAAATGTTACTAAATGTAATAACTGTACAATTACTATAAATATTCATTCATAATAATTAATAAAATGTAATGTTCATCAAATATTTTTGTTTATTTGTTCATAAAATATGCATTTATAACTCGAAATCGCTGTTTTCCCTAGAGAGGTAAGTTACCTCACTTACCTCCTGTTGTCCCTAGCAACTTCCACTTCTACGGTAAAATCCATTTACTTCCTTAAAAACAGTTTATTAATAGTTTATTTACTATAGTGAGAACAGATAAACAATATTTCTCTAATACCAGCGAAGTTGATAATAATTATTAAAATACCTAGTCGTAACAATGTAATTTACTATTCTTCAACTTCAAACACCGATATTTCAAGAACTGTTGGGAATTAGGGTAAAGTGAATAAGGTCAGTTTTGCTTAAATTAAAATTAGTCATAGGATTTATATACTTAGAAACTCGGATACCTCGGCGGCCACCCTGTATATTATAAATAAATACCTATGAGTCTGTTTTCAAAAATTATTTATTTACGTAGTCATTAATGTCAGTTAAAAGGAAAAGCCTACATTCAACATCACGGTGTACGACGTTTCTTAAAGAATCTCAATTATGGAAACGAACTTCCAGATAAAACTATTATTCAGGGATTTCCGGATTATCTTGGAAATTAATAAAAAAGCCGTTCCTCACAGGATCTTCGGAGATTATTCCAGTGTTAGTTAAAGCCTTCCAAGTCCAAATTAGCCTCGTTTTACTTACAAGACTTGGAGTTTTAATGAACAGGCCAGATTTTTTCGCGCCGGCCTCCCAAGTGTAAATAACCAGATTAGAAGACAGGGGACGGCTCCCGAAAGCCGGGGATAAAGCGTCCTGCTTCTAGGGAATCGACTTCGGACTCCTAGGTGTTTAATTTCACGTACAATTTAATTTAATAGGCGGACAGCGCCATTCCGCGTCGTCTTCTTCCGGCCGTTGCTGTTTCTTTCGCGATCATGGCGTACGTGTTAAGTGCAGCTCCAATGGCAGCGAATACGTGATGAGATTCGGAATGTAAACTGCAACTTGGGACTGTTAAAGGGCGCATTCGAAGCTTTTAAGCCGTATGGAGTCGCCGACTGCAAATATCTCTCCGATAGTTTGTACGTTCTTCACAGCGTCGGACTGGCTATGCTTACGGCCCTTTGCTGAAGTCGCGAAGGGCGCTTTTTTAAAATTCCGAAGAGAAATGATAAACAAGAACAATACATTTTGTTGTATTTTAGTATAAATCACATGATTGGACAATTGATAAAATTAAAATGTTAAATTCTATATAAAGTATACAGAGTGATTCATTAACAATGGGAAAATCGAAAGCTGAAGATACTACACGTAAAATGGTGACCATTGGCCCAAACATGCCTTATCCGAAAATTGATAGTTTCGGAAATACAGGGTGTTGAATATTAAAATTTTAAATCGTTTTTTGCGATTATTCTGAAAATATGTGGGTTAGGAACTTGAAAATTTCTGAAACTATATTTTTTTAAGCTACGAATAAGATGCGTGTTGCAATTTCAGCATTACGCATAGAGCGCGCCACTTACGACCAATTTTACTGAAAATTTAGTTAATAACTTTTTACCCTGTATGTTTAACATGAAAGAGCAATAATTTTTCTATTAATTGTGTACTCTTGTTTCATTTCGGTATCTCGATCCGTTTTCGAGAAAAATCGATTTAACGAACACTTTGTTTTGATAACATAAGAAATGAAAAGCGAAACAAATTAAGTATTTCTTCATGTTATTACAAGAATTAACATTACAAATACGTAATAATGATTTAAAGTAACTGTTCGAAGCATCCACCGTTGACACTGATACACTTTACACAACGTTTTCTGAGTGATCTTCGAGTTTGAAACAACATAATATTGGGATTGCGTCTGACTTCGTTGGTAGCGATTTTTATTCTTTGCCACAATTCTTCACGCGAACCAATAGATTCTTTATAAACTGTATCTTTCATTCGAGACCAAAAAGAAAAATCAAGAAGATTGAAGTCCGGACTTCTGGGAAGACAAGTAAAAATGCTTACATAGCCAATCAGCGATTTGGAAAAACTGCAAACTAAATATGCACGCACTGGCCGAGAAAAATGCGATGGAGCTCCGTTGTGCATGAACCACATGTCTCTTCTTAAATAAAGTAGAACTTTAAGCCGTGGAAGCATTTTTGCTTGGCCACCCAGAAGTCCGGAATTCAATCCTCTTGATTTTTCTATTTGGTCTGGAATGAAAGATATAGTTTACAAAGAATCTATTGGTTCGCATAAAGGGTTGTGACAATGAATACAAATCGCTGCTCCCAATATGTTGTTTCAAACTCGAAGATCTCTCAGAAAACATTGTGTAAAGTGTATCAGTGTCAACGGTGGATTCTTCGAACAATGACTTTAAATCATAATTATGTATTTCAGTTGTTAATTTTTGTAATAACATGAAGAAACACTTAGTTTGTTTCGCTTTTAATTTCTCGTATTATCAAAACAAAGTGTTCGTTAAATCGATTTTTCTTGAAAACGGATTGAGATACCGAAATGAAACAAGAGTACATAATTAATGGAAAAATTATTGCTCTTTCAGGTTTTGAATGAAGTTTCATGTTAGACATATAGGGTAAAAAATTATTAACAACATTTTCGGTAAAATTGGTCGTAAGTGGCGCCCTCTACGAGCAACGCTGAAATTGCAACATGCATCTTATTCGCCGCTTCAAAAAATATGGTTTCACAAAGTTCCTAACCTACATATTTTCAGAATAATCGCAAAAAAACGATTTAAAATTTTAACTTTTATCACCTTGTATTTCCGAAACTATCAACTTTCGGATAAGGCATGTGTGCGGCAATGGTCACCATTTCACGTGTGGTATCTTCAGCTTCCGATTTTCCCATTGTTAATGAATCACCCTGTATAAATATAAAAAACCTATAGTTATTAATAAGCGTACCTAGTTATTATGTAAAAATGTGAATTTAAAAATATAATTTGAAGTTGGTGAACACGTACAAACTAGTGGATGATTTTATCTTTAGACAAAATAACAATACACTTTTTCCGGTTAATAAACACAAAAAAACAATGGCTTCCAACGTGTTATATGTAGATGGTCTTAACTACTGGCGCTAATAACAACAAAACTATGAATTAAAATGTGGCATTTTGAGGAACAAAAGTTTGATTAAAAAGTAGGTAATTTTTTATTAATAATCCTTTTTGTGTAGGCAGAATGCCGTTTTCGTATAAGATATCAAAGAAGGTTATTCGCAATTAAAGTCTACTTACTCAAATACCAATATTTTAAAATGATCAGCCTAATTCGAAATTTTTTGATTAGATAACTCATTGTAAAATTTAAAATGATTAGTGTCGAATTTGAGATTAAACATAAATTTTAATTTTAAATCTATAAATTGATTCCGAATTTCTTATACAAAAATGAATTTTACCTGCAGGAAATGCAAAAGCAAAAAAAGTAAACTAGGCCAAATTTTAATTCTGAACTGTTTTTAATATTTTATAGGAAAAAGGCATTTTACATCCATACAATTTTTGTTTGTCCCTGATACTACTTACTTTTTGAAATAAAAATGTTTCAAATTACTTTTTAACAAAGCTGGATCATTTCCCAATGTCGATTTCGTTGTTATTTTACTTATTTATTTATTTATTTATTCCAGTTCAAAAATTTGTTGTTGACACTTAAAATTAAAACCATCTAGAATCTAGAGATATCCCATGTAATGTTAGAATTTGGCAAAACTGGCACAATGTATTGAGTTCTAAAGATAAAAAAAAATCATTTCCTATGTTTCTATTTACTTCATTTCACGGATAACACTATATTTTGCACATTTTTTAAAACAAAAGGATCGAAAATAAGAAAAAATTATAAAATTAATGTTATATATTTTAAAGAGTATTACAACACAAGATTAAATATGCGGTATACGAAATAAAAAATAAATAAAATTAAATGCAAGCAAGTTTAATTATCAAATAGTGCAAAGTGAGAAGTATGTAGATGTTAGAGATCTTACAATTCAAAAAAAAGAAAAATTGTAAAAGCTAAATTCATTCATTTGTGATTATATTTAAACTAAAACTGAGTACTTTCACTCAAATATAGGTATTTCTTAAATAAATTCTTCACGTTTTCGTATTTGGTGCACTTGTTTCATAGTTTGCACATAGTTTCACTCAGTTGTACTCATGAGAAATTGATACATTATTGAGTAAAATTGAGAGAAATTTGAGTGATATTTTTTTGCAGTGCATTTACCTAGAATAAAATTCAATGAAGAAGAAAATAACATATTTTAATAAAACTTATATTCTGGATGTCTACGAATCTAAAACTAGTCTCAGGCCTAAGCAGTAGCACAAACAAAAACAACAACAAATAAGTATAATATTTTATTTAAATTGTTAAAAATTCATCATATATTTCTATACTAAACAACGAGAAAAAACAAAGTGTCAGATAACTCAAAACTCAAAAAACAATATTCTGATATAGATATATTTTAACCTGAGCTTTAATCAAATTTCGACATATTAGCAAATTAGAAAAGTGGACCCAGAAAAACAGTATTCTGTAAGTCCACTTAAAATAAGACATTTAGTATTTTTCTGACTACAAATCATGTGAGCACATTTCTGACGCTTCTGAATCTTCTGGTTCCAGAGCAACATGCTAATTGCTCATGGTCATCCTGAACGCATCCAAACTTTGTATCTTAGCTTAGATTCATTTGTTTATTAAAATATGTAATTTATAAAGGTTATTTTTATTAAATATGCGATAGCATTTATATTGGCAAGCAATGTGGCTTGAGCTCTTTATATCCTGGATAGGTGATAAAAGCTCAATTTTTCCTAATTTTCAACATTTTCCTAATTTTTCTCGGCACAATGGTTCCGGAAATTTTAGATCTTCAGTAAAGGACCATTTGATACAAAACCCTGGCCAGTCCGACTATGGTTTTCCAACTAGGCCATAGGTGTCCATTAAAAATAAAGTTTCTGAGAGTTGTGCATAATGTAGCGTGATTATTGGGACCTCGAACTTCTCGTATGTTCCTAGTTTGCTTGCGAGGATGTAAGGTGGAACTTTCCGAAGAAATAAGAGTATATAGAATTACTTACGTAATGGAAAAACTTCATGTAGGCTGAAAAAGACGGGAGAGAGTCATATTACGCTTAGTTAATATTGACAGATTTTTAAGTAAGTTCTGTTATTTTCTGGATAAGAGAATAAATACTAAGTGTAGAAATAAATTGATTAATGTAATTTTACTGTACTTGTACATTTATAATGCCAGTCATTATCCGATTTGGTTATTCCTTTAATTCGAAATCTTTGGTTATTACTAAAACACATCAATCAGAACAAACAGATTAAAGGAATTATTAACTTAGTAATAGATATTTATTTATAAATAAATATTTATAATTCATCAATGAAATAACACCATACTGAAGATGATACAACCGTGTTTGTCGAAGGTAACGTGGCAGAATCGAGGAAGGCTTTGAAACGAATCAAAATAGTGTCTAGATACCAGTGGCGGCTCGTGACATTGTGAAAAGGTGAGGCCCGTGGCTTTTTTACTAGGTAAGCATGAAAATTTTTTTAATTTTCAAGGTCAACCGACTAAGTGCATCTGGAAATTTTTAGTTGCATTTACAATATTATAGAAAAACTGATGTTCATGAGCAGAATTTTCATTCAGATTCTATAAAAAATAATAAAAACTATTATTTTATTAATCCGCTCTCAAATAATAAATAGGAATAAATTTCCACGTTATTTTTTATTATAGAGATGTTCGCCAATAGCTCCACTATAATCGTAAATTAAAAATTTTATTTATTATTACTAACATAATAAGAGTAGAGGTAAAAACCTATAAAACTCAAGAGCAAAAACTAAATGAAAAAAAATCTAAAATATAAGTATACAATATAAAATAAAACAGTACTATTGGTACAGTACTACAGATTAAAAGAGAATAACAAACATGTGGAGCGAAAAAAATACAAATATAAACAGGTATAGTTCTTCCGAAGTCAGTTGAACATGTATAAAAAAACCGAGTAATCAAATTTAATGAGTTTCATGGGCGTCCCTAAAAAAGTTTTCTGGTAAAGGTAGAAAGTTATAATAATTTGTATATAAAGTGTAGAAAATTTCTATTATATGTTCATTTGACCAACAACATATTTTAATTATTTATGTCCTCAAACAATTTTATTATATTGATGGTAAATTTCGCTTTGTTCCATTTCAAAAGGTCTCCAAAATGCCATGTTGTAATAATAGTAGTAAACCAAATATCCCTCTTATTTTTGCCTTTCGCAATTGTAATATGAATGATTAATAGAAGGATGCCTATAATAAATTAAAATTATCTGAATCACACTTAATTTCGCATTACCGCACTGCACTGCTAGACGACTAGTCGACAACTGAATTTTATGGCGCAATGGACCAGAGAAATAGTGCGCATTGTTCTTTGCCCGCACGCTCATGCCTCAACTGATCGTATACATTTCTACTACCTGCACTTTTCGTTCGACCAGATCTATATATGGGTATGGCTAAATAAATGTGGGAACAAGTTTTTCAAATATTTCAATGTATAGCGACCGAGCCTGGTACATACCTTGAAGATATTCGTTCTTCAATTGGCTTCGGAAAAACTATACGTACAATTATTAAAAATTAAGTACATTATCAAGTTTGTTTTTAAACGAATTTATAGAAGAAGCACTTACAACACTGTTTGGTAAAGAATTCCGGTCATGAAATACAAGGTTGCTCAAAAAAAACTGCCTACATCTGGTACTATAATTCTAATGGCTAAGCTTGAAAGTGTGACCACGAAGTCGAGTATGAGTAGATAACACATATAATTGTGATAAATCTGTGGAATATGTGCTATGAAGAATGCGACGTCTGGTGATCAGATCGCCACGCTTAAGCCTTTCGATTTCTGCGATTACTTTGAAGATATTTAGTTTTTCTTCATAAGAAGGTCCAGAAATACCATAGGAAAGTGTGGTGGCAGCACGTTGTGACAACTCAATTTGAGATTGGTCTATTATCAGATTTTCTATTCTTCTTATTCTATATTTTTAATAAATGTTTTAATGTATGTCACTGTTACTCCTGTGACATAAATGTATTTCGATGTATATTGACAATAAAACTATATATCTATCTATTACGGGACTCGACAGGAAGCATAACATTTTCATCTTTAATCAATATCTGTTGCAACTAATTCAATTACGCTGTCTTTTTCAGAACATGATATCAAAATTCTTGCATGCGGTGACAGTAAACAATGTAACTAATTTCCTGGACATTAGTTTCACAATGACCGTATCACCGGGAGCAAATAGAATATCGGAAATTAGGCTTACGGTGCGTGTTAGCCATGATGAAGTTTGTAATTACAGCAGTGGGTTTCTCAAAATAGCCACCGTGATCCCCGTATAATTCGCAACAAAGGAATTCCTAATACAAAGTACGCCTGTAAACACAAAGTACATTTATCCTGCCCAGAGTGGATAGGATATAAGAGTAAACTTCGTCACTATGGCATTACCTTTGAAGGATAAGAAATTTCAAACTGATGCACTAGAGCTAATTCTGTAAATCAGCTTTGCAACACTCGCGGCAAGTGCGGTTTTCTATTAGAGATAATATGGTTGAACGTCGTGCAGAATCCTTGGAATAATCCGGGGATAAAAGTTGTTTACTGTGGCGAAAATTGTGCAGGTAATACGTTAAACGTTATATATAACTCAAAAAAGAAAGCGCTCTTAATCCGATCTTCAAAATATAGTGTGCTTTATATCTCTCAAATGAGTGTTGCTATAATTTTATTACTTTAATATTCACCACACATTTATTGAAATTGGTAAATAAAATGTATAGCTAAATGCTAGCTAAATGAAATAACATATAACTTAGAGATAAGAGAACAATTATTTTTTCTTCATTATTTAGTGTAACATTTTGTCACCTGTGCAAAAATTATTTAAATAAACTCGTGTGCCAAAAGCCCTAGTCAAGGGTTGTTTTTATGAAACTATTTTTAGCTATGTCATTCGTAACACGCGTGGAGAGCCACGTGGCCTCAGCGACTCCGAATACTGAAATCTGATTTTACAATCGTCGTTGCGATAGTGTTTACTATAGTTTTTTAGTAGTTAGTGTCAAAAATGCCTTGCAACCCGTAGTTGATGTATATCGTTTTAATTTATGGTGAAGCAAGACAACATTTGTATTATGAAGAAGCATTTGTGTTATGGTGAAACAAGACAACTACAACATAACGTTATTTTAAAGTAAAAATTTTATAAATAATATTTTGAAAGTAGTTCCCTTTTTCCTTTGAACACAACCTAACACGATTTGTTTGAGGATTTCCTGCTTAAGTTGATAAGTATGGGAATACTTCGCTAACATCATCGTTGGTAAATCGGAAACAAATTTGTTGAGTAAACAATTTGCTATTTTTGTGTTGATGTGTTAGTGTCATCAACGGTTTCAAATAATAGTTGTTTAATTATGGCAAATTTTACTAACAGTGAGTATGTTGATATGCTCCAAGTATTTTTTGAATGTCACAAAAATTGTGCTGCCGCAACAAGATTGTACCATGAGATACATCCAAATCGCCGGGTTCCCCACAGGCAAACTTTTTCAGCTGTGGAAAGAAGGTTGCGAGAAACTGGCCAAATTCAACCTAAGCGTGAGGGTAATGGACAAAGACGATATATCAGAAATGTAAACCTTGAAAAAGCTATACTTATCAATTTAGAAGAAAATCCTCAAACAAGTACAAGAAGACTAGCTACACATTACAACGTTTCGCAAAGCCTTGTTTGGAACTTGATTCATGATAACCTTTTACGCCCTTTTCACCACAAGCCGGTTCAAGAATTAACTTCAAATGTTTTACCTGAACGATTGTTTTTTGCCAGTGGTATCTTAACATGTCCAGACACGACTTAAATTTTTTATCTCATATTTTGTTCACCGATGAGGCATGTTTTCAAAGACATGGCTTAGTTAGCCATCGTAATAGTCATACATGGTCTGATGAAAACTCCCATGAAATATGTCCCTCAAGATTTCAGCACAATTTTAGTGTAAATGTGTGGTCAGGAGTTGTTGGAGATGCTCTAATAGGTCAATTTATTCTTCCCCGTCGACGGACAGCTCTTGAATATCTTCAACTTTTAAATGCAAATCTCCCAATATTATTGGAGGATATACCACTAGGTGTACGACAAGTTATGTGGTACATGCATGACGGGGCTCCGGCACATAGTACCTTAGCTGTCAGGCAATGGTAGAATTTAAATTTTCCGGGACGTTGGATAGGTCTTGGTGTCGATGCACTCATTAATTGGCCTGCCCGTTCACCGGACATTATCCCACATGATTATTTCTTATGGGGACAACTGAAAAGTTTTGTTTATGCTACTCCTGTTAATACTCTTGAAGAATTGCCTCAAAAAATCTTTCTCGCATCTGACGATATTCGTAACAACCCAGAAATATTTGCAAGAGTACGTCATAATTTTAATCGTCGTGTTAGATTGTGTTTACAGAAAAATGGGAACGACCTTGAAAATATTTTTGAGAAACTTTTTACTTTAAAATAACGTTATGTTCCTTAGTATTACATTCGAGATTACAGTAGGTAGTTTTAAATTAAAATTTATTATTTAAATTAGACACTTAAAATAACTTGATTTGTTACACAACGAATACTTACTGTCCCTTCAAAATAAATTTATTAAAATTACTTTACCAGAAAAGTGTTTTCCTTTAGCTATTAATGAGTGGTGTCTTGATGTTTTTGTATGACTGCAACCATTGGCGCTGTAAAATTTCAGAAGTTTGTTTTTCGTAAATTATCTAAAAAACTATCGCATTTATCGAAAAAATGCAAGAGAGAAAAAATGTTTGTTTTTAGTTGTTACGTACGAAAATTTAAATAAGATATGTATTTTCATACAGGGTGAAAAATTCTTTGGAGTAATATGTTGCATGTAGTCGACAGCAGCGCCTCTGGTGGATATATTTAAACAATATTAATAGAAAGTATGTGTCCGCACTGGACAAATGTCTGTACCAAATATAAATGATTTACGCAACATCGTTCAAGAAAAATTGAAGGAAATAATTGGTTGGCTCTACAACATTCAAGACCCTGTAAACCCTCAGGAGTGCAACTTTTGTCTAAAGTATATTCAGTTCATTCGCCTTATTTTTTCATCTAGATGCACTGGTAGCGTTTGTGCTACTCTATTCAAAATCACCCTGTATAAGGTAAATATATTATATAAAGTAGATTTTTTAGGTTAAAATGTGTTTTTATTTTACTAGAGTACAAATCATAAATAAACTAGAAGATAGAATATAATACAATTATAAACACGTTAGTACAGAAAAAGGAATAAACAAAGAAATATGTATTTAAGTAACCTATTTCATCCCCTACTATGCCGTCAATGTCTTTCTACATCTATTTATGTAAAAAACTATTCAAATGTGTTATTATTGTTGTTAAGTTGTTATTTATAATTTAAGATAGGCAACAGGACTTTTTTGCCAAAATGGCAGTTGATTGAGGTACCTACTTTATCAATATCTAAGGACTTTAGTAACAATATCACGCTGTATATTTCTTAACACCGTTATTTAGAAAGGTTGTATATTATACAGAGTGTTTAGTTACCAATCGGACAAATAACAATAGATTTTAAGTTGAAAAATGACATGGGTAGTTCAAATGAAGTTTTGTCGAAGAATGCTTCGTTTCCTACATACAGGGTGTGAAAAAATCAAAATAATTTTCGGATATATTTCAGAAACACGATAAAGAGTTATTTATATAATTTGACATGAGACTAAATGTACATCAATCCTCTGCACCAGAAAATTGAAATATTTTTCGAGAAAACTTTTCTTGTACTAGGAACCTTAGCTTTTATTGCCGAATATATCGATCGCGTTTGGCCAATTAGAAACGAGCACCCTGTATATTTGTTTTTATTTTTCTGTTCGACACAAAAACAAAAAACAACGCAATGTATTACACATTGTATTCGTACAATTTTTGTTTTATAAACATGAGTAGGTATCTCCTTTAATTAAAAAAAACAATTGCTATTACATTTTTTTGTCCCTTACTAAGGGAATTCGCGTATCCTCTCGGGTTTTTCCGCCAGTTTCCGGACGAGCTAATGAAAAATCCGCCCAAATTCCCCGAACATTTTGCCGAAAGTAGCGTTGCCGTTTTATTTGGCGGAATGGATTACCGAGTCAAGAATAGCTCTAAAGTTGAGATCGGTTCGAGACATTCATATACACCCTCGCGCTGCCATAGCGCGCCGTTGGGGGCATATTGAACGGAAGTGATAATAAACAAAATTTGTCAGATGAACATCATCCCTTCTGTCCGGAATTAGTTTAGTTCGTAGCGAAGCCTCGGCTTGTCGATGGTAGTGTATAAAAATATTGTGAAAATTTTGAAGAAGGAAGCTAGTAATTCATCTCTGATTGAAAACAAATATTCAGGACAAAAATTGGATCTACTAATTCAGAAATATTTGTTCTTCGATGAAAAAAAGATGAAAATATTTTGCAAAATAATAAGGCTGTTTCCTTCCATAACTGATATGAAATGTTGTATGGGATGTCATCGGAAGATGGTATAAATAAATAAATAAATAAATAAATAAATAAATAAATAAATAAATAAATAAATAAATAAATAAATAAATAAATAAATAAATAAATAAATAAATAAATAAATAAATAAATAAATAAATAAATAAATAAATAAATAAATAAATAAATAAATAAATAAATAAATAAATAAATAAATAAATAAATAAATAAATAAATAAATAAATAAATAAATAAATAAATAAATAAATAAATAAATAAATAAATAAATAAATAAATAAATAAATAAATAAATAAATAAATAAATAAATAAATAAATAAATAAATAAATAAATAAATAAATAAATAAATAAATAAATAAATAAATAAATAAATAAATAAATAAATAAATAAATAAATAAATAAATAAATAAATAAATAAATAAATAAATAAATAAATAAATAAATAAATAAATAAATAAATAAATAAATAAATAAATAAATAAATAAATAAATAAATAAATAAATACATAAATACATAAATACATAAATACATAAATACATAAATACATAGATACATAGATACATAAATACATAAATACATAAATACATAAATACATAAATACGTAAATACGTAAATATATAAATACGTAAATACGTAAATACACAAATACATAAATACATAAATACATAAATACATAAATACATAAATACATAAATACATAAATACATAAATACATAAAAACATAAAAACATAAATACATAAATACATAATCAAATCCTCGCAGGGCGAAATAGAATCACAGTGACAAACGTTCTGCATATCGACGTGATGCCCCTGCAACGTTTTGTCGACACTCACCGTAGATTAACAACATGTCAACATTATCTATAACTAAATTGATTTAATTAAGTGCGTTCTAACATAGTTTGTCTAATTAATAACACACCAAACACAGCTTTCAAACACACCTAACATTACAACTTCTAACTATAAGTTACAAAATATATATTGTTCTGTGTCGAGGCCGATTGTAGACTCATGATGAGCAAGCATGGATGGTTCTAAAGGATCTAATTCATAGCAGTGAGTATTATGAGATATACTTTTGCAAAAGCCAATAAACCCTTTCAAGGGCATATTTTTTCAAGAGACCAGTTCGCATTTGAAACACCCCATCATGTGTTTTCGAGGTTGCTGATTACGAATCAATAAAAAAATCGCCATCTTTGTACACTCCACGCAGAAAAAAATTTCAATGGAATTTTTTCTTGAGGGATCGTTATAAAATTAATTTTCTAGTTTTCATGATAAAAATTGTAACCTTAAAGTTTCACTGCCGTCATTTTTGGGTCCTCAACCATTTCATGGCTAAAATGGACTATTTGGATTCTGGGAATAATTAGGATTCATTTTTAGCAATTTAGATTTGACCAACTAATTTTCAGAAACATTTGGGATTTATTTTTCATTGACATTCTGTTTTTCATTTTTTCGGATATTTTCTTAGCGAGATAATAAAATTTTATCCTGACTATTAATATAGCAATTAGCATAAATTCAATAAATGGCATAATTACTTTTTCTGTTTAAGTGTGGGCCTGATGACGTATTTAATGGAAGTTTAATTATTAAGAACGTTCTTTACAATCGCAATTTTAATATGGTATGATAGAATTGTGTTGCTATGTTAGCAGTACGAACAACGATTAATAGCATCAGCTTGTCCCGTAAGTGGACTGGATGTAATTAAGTCCAACGAAATGCTAGAGCAAAATTATCTCACTTTATTGGCGTACTGTAGGCTGGGATTATTTATATGTTATTTATTTTTAGATACAGTTGTCAGAAAAATGATTCTAGTGCGGAAACTCCCATAATATTTGTTACGAACAACTGCGGTAACATAAAAGAAGGGCAAATTGACGACATGGAAAAAGCTTTTAAGTTATAGTCTTATTGGACTATTTTGTAGGAATTTTTTGTCCTGTAATATATATTTTACTTAATATGCAGATAGCTATGCTCCAGCAAAAGAAAAATCAACAGACATATAAACTAACTAAACATAATATATAAGCTACTTTCATGTCATTTGATTCAAACCCATAGAAAGGCTGCCCCGTTGACGTTTGGCGCTTTCTTTTGCTGATATTTTCTGAAAGAAGACTAGATTACAGGAACTAAAATATAACTTTCAGAGACCTAGTTTCCCTACAAATTCCCAGTGAAGTTTTCTATGAAATGCATCTGGGGACTCTTTATCTTCCTTTATTTTCGAGTTTAAGCGTCTCCCGTCCTTTGTGAGTCAACATCAAAACGTGGCGACAAGTGAAAGGAACAAAATGTTTGTCAAACATTTCCAGAAACGAGAAAGGCAGTTTACCCACAAAAACTCCAATATTCTGCAAAGAGGCAAAGTTATTTAATAAGAATTTTTTGGGGTGGAAATTGAATGTAGTACTTTCATGTTTTAGTTAATTGGATAAGTTGGACAAGTGTTAATTCCTTTGTCTTCGCTTTCAGTATTTCCTTGGAGCTTTCAAATTTAAATAATAAAAAGATGTAAACAAATTGCTGTTGTGAGAATTTGTTATACTTTCGAACAATTGAATACTTACAGCAATTCTAAAGTCCTAGTATAAGAATTAAACGCTAAAATTGGGTAGCTTATTTAGCAATAGCCAAGTTCAAGCCGGAGCAACCCATTTAAGCGAAAACTAATTATTCATATCCTTATTAACTGATCTGTTTCATTCGCATTGTTTAAATCTTTAGTTGTTATGCGAAACGCGACCACGGTAAATGTAATTTTGTAATTCACTGGACATAAAGTGCCACGGTACACCAACACAGTCGGTGTTAAAACTTGTTTACTAGTTGTTACACATTATTTACAATACATTCGTGGACAGTGATTATAATTTGGTAAAAAGCATAATAACCCGGGAGATCGCAATGAAATGGCCGAATTGCATTGGATTTTATTTCACAACTGGTGAATGAAGAAACCTGGTTGTATTTTCAATGTTGGTTTTACTTTTTTTTTAACTATATATGAGTATAGATAGGGGACTACATAAAAGGGTTCACTGGTACAATATTGACGACAAATATTTTTTTAATTTTTAATACCTTTCCAGGTTTTGCCAATAGCGAGTCGTTTGAATATTGTCTTCTCTGGGTTGGTGTGTCGGCCGTTAGTCTTGCAAGAGACTTCGGTGTGAAAATTCGAAAGGTGCGTAAATTTCGTAGTACCTCCGGTACTTCTTAGATGACGTTTTTTGGAAAGCGTTGTTGTATTTCACATTAACTTGTTTTAATTGGGAAAAAGTAGTATTATTCGTATATATTTTATAGCGTAAGCTATACAGGGTGTCCCACCGGGAACTGCGTCGATCGATATGTAGGAAAGTACTGCCCCGAAAAATTTGAAAATTTGGCAACATGGCAACGTCCCTAGGGCGAACACAACTAAAATATCTAGAACTCTCCGGCACTTCCGGTTATACCAGCTTTGTTATTTTAAATGGGACACCCTATATATTATTGCATTTTCGGATTCTACGTGAAATTTGAGGGTCACTTTATCAAATATTCCCTATACCTAGGAGTTATAGATTTTGAGATATTAATTTTTAAAGAAAAAAATTGAGAGATGCAAAGGTCCCCAGAGATGCTAGTAACTCTTTTCAGGAGCGTGATATCAAGTGGATTGTTGGTACCTGTAAAGGGCATATGGTATACCAACAAATTAAAATATTTAATACTAGGTGTTTCACTTTTGCTGTTACATTTTGATAACTTCAAACAGCTCTTTGTTAACTTATATGGAACACCCTGTATTTGTTTACTCTGTCGTATGTAGATTGAAATTTCCTTTCAAGCCATATAAGCATTATTAGTGTTGCCGTTACTACTTTTAGAGATATTTGCATTTTTCTATTTTTGGACAGTTTTTCTCGTGTCAGACCTGTTGTCAAATTGGCTATGACCAGAAATATTCCAAAACAATTAAAATAACTTGACATTTGTCGAGTTATTTGTCAAATTATAGTTATGTCTGTAACCGTTTTTGCTGAAAATTTAAATAAAGATGCCTGGGGATCGTTTAAATTATACTTACCTGGATTATTTTAATTACTTTGTTATTTATGGAAAAAACAGCAGATTCTCTACATGTTCTTGAAATTACTTTGTCAGATTTTCCATAAATAACAAACAAATTAAAATAATCCTCATTAGTAAATTTAAACGATCACCAGGCATTTCAAATTTTTTCGGCAAAAATTATTCAGACACAACAATAATTTGACAACTAACTTGACAAATGTCATGTTATTTCAATTGTTTTTGGAGTGCTTCTAGTCATGGCCATTTTGACAACAGGTCTGACAACAGAAAAATTGTCAAAAAAATAAACCATAATGTAGTGTTACTTATGCCTTTTACAGGTACCAAAAATTCACTTGACATCACGCTCCTGAAAAGAATTACTAGCATCTACGCGGACCCTCGCATCTGTCAAATTTTTTCATTAAAAATTATCTGAAAATATATAACTTCTATAGGTATAGGGAATATTTAATAAATTGACCTTCAAATTTCACGTAGAATCCGAAATGCAGTAATATATATGTCCCATTTAAAATAACGAAGTTGGTGTCGAATTCCGGTATAATCGGAAGTGCTGGAGAGTTCTAAATATTTTAGATGTGTTCGTCCCAGAGACATTGCCATGTTGCCAAATTTTAAAATTTTTCGGAGCAGTACCTTCCTAGATATCGATCAACGCAGTTCCGGGTGGGACACCCTCTATGGCGGTACTCGAAAGTTAATTATGACGACTTGAATTTGTTATAATTTTATTTATGTTTTGATTTATTTTTTTATTTTGACAGATTGCACTTACTTTCACTTTCAACTTTTCCAATTTTAATACAAAATTTTCTAAGCTACACCATGCATTCTGCTTGCTTTGGACAGCTAATTTTCATGGATTGTCGCTGTAAGTAGATTAGTTTTCTCATGGATTTTTGTCTTTATTTATTATTCGTCTTCTGCGATGAGTTCTTTGTTACTGGGTGATTTTGTTTCTTCTATGTTTTCTCTACTTGGATATAACCATTTTATAATAATTTAGAATGTCTAAAAAATCCTTTTAACATTTTCAAAGTATTTGGTACTTCTTTATTTCAGTCAATCTTCCTTTTCCCATGCCAATTCCTTCTAAAATTATTTTAGACATTCTACTCCTTTTTAAAAAAACTGACTTAAAAAACTTATTAATGTTTAATTACAAACATACTTCATTTCAATTTTTGCTTTGATGTATACATTTTTCAGAATCCTTTAAAAATATTAGGATGGTATATGGTAAAAGTTAGAATTAGTTCAAGGAATAATAGTAGAATGGGACTTACTTCCTTCTAAATAGGCAAGGATAGTTTCAATGTATCGAAAGGCAACGAATACTATTGAATTCGGGTCGCGTATACACACTGACCAGAGATTTCTGCTCTGATTATAGAACTGCAAAATACCAGAGTCAACGTTCGATCACGTTTTATTTTACGTTTTATTTGCAATAATTATTATTCAATCTTTTTATTACAGTTTCCTTTTTTCTAAACTGAATTTTCATTTTATTAATTTAACTGTATAACATAGTATATTACTAACAAATATTATTTCTACTATCTTCGTAAGGTAAATTTTTCTCTATCAACTTCTATTGATACCTATCCCCTAGTTTATATAATGCGCATACTTCAAGCATAAGGATCTTAGAATCGAGTCAACAAGTTCTTATAACTACAATGCCTTTAAGGATTTACGTTGCAATAACGCGATAACTACTCCAACTAAGGAAGTTGTTCCATAGCCGAGGAAAAATAACCGCACTGATAAAAATGAATTACATCAGATTCCCGCGAAATAAATTTCATAGTAAAATAACGACACAGCGAATCTTATCTCCTGGGCTTTCGCCGGAGCCTACCGTTTAACATGAATCGAGGAGCTTTCACGCATAATAGTCAGCTGGGGCTCCTAACTCTATCCGTTATCACCGCCTCGCGCCGTTCAGCGTACATCTACCAGCAAAAATGAATACAGACGAATAAAATAAAAGATTAAGAAGCGTGCTTCTCAGGTTTCTGGGTAAGTGAGCTGAAGTTCATATTGCTGGAACGCCGTTTCATTTTTAAGTGGAGCATCCGGTCCCTCGTAGCAGGGCTTTGCTGCTCAAATATGTGTAGAGGAAAGTTTTTTATGGAAATTATATTTTGTTGACATATAAAGCGTTCAGGAAATGACTCGTTTTTTTTTAGTTCTTACATATTTAATATACCTTTTTTTAGGCATTTAAACATTTCGAAAATAATAATTTCTTATTACAGTTTTCGAAATACAAACTTATATAAAGTTTTTTTCTTCCTGATCTTATAATTTCTTGAATAATTGTTATTAATTTACTTGGAGAACAGGTCAGAATTAAATAATTTGTTGGGTTCTAAACTCAACCATTTCCGAGAAATGAATGATCAAAATCTCCAACTTGATGTACAAAAGTTCGATTAATTAAGGAATATTGACATAACTGCGTGCATAGAATACCATAAAATACAATGTTGGGTCCAACAACCAACAATACGCAATTCAGTTGGTATCTGGAATTTGACAGTCGAAGACTTGCGAGAACGAATTTTTGCTGCTGCCCATCAAATAAGGATAAATCCGGTCACAATTAAATGATTTGTTGTAAAACAAATTTTTAATTTTTTTTATGTTGTTTACGATCGATTCGGAATTTTCTCCATCTTCAGATAAAAACAATAATAGCCATGTATTATAAATTAAAATCTAAAAATATTTTAAAATATCTAGGTAAGAGAATACTCATTAAAAACAATTTAAAACTTATGGTCATCAAATATTGTTTAACATCTTTTCCTATTAACCATATAACGTAAAACAATAAAATAACTACATTTTCTTATTTTCTCTTATTGTTAAAACAATATACTAATATATATTAATAGCCTCAGAAAACGAATTGAAATGTGAAAATTATTTGTTAAAACCAAGCCAAGTCGAGGTGAGCAATGTTCAAAAGAAATAGTAACGGTATCAATATACAGGGTGTAACTAAATAAATGTAAAACATTTAAGGGGGTGATTCCTCATCGAAAAAAAGATAGGAACTTTCATATAAAGAAACTTCATTGGAGCATCCCTTGTTAAGATACAGCCCCTTAAGGGGGTACATAAAATTTGTTTAACAATTTTTTTCACAAGCACTAAACAAGTTACAATATTGAAATTAACCTTGACTTTTCTACTACCAAAAAGACACTTAGCCAGTAATTTATTTGGTTTACCCCATGGTTGTAAGGGGTGGAAAACGCAACCCCTAAAATTTATTTCCAACGTAATTTTTTGTCTTATTATTTTTTTACCATTTAAAAAATTATTTCCGATAGCCTGTTTCATTCTAAAAAAAAATGTCTCTTGAATTTTTTGCCCAAATTAAACCAGTTCGCAG